>NC_140591.1:349533254-349813935 GCF_964204655.1 Triturus cristatus | reverse complement strand
TGGCAGAACAAATCCCGAGCATACCCAGACCTTCACAAGTCAACCAATGAGTAGCAGTGCCTTCTCCTCCACCATATTAGGATCAGAATTATGTTTTTTAAATAATAAGAGTGCCGGTAAAACCCCACTACGCGACTGTAGTTGACAGAGTTTTTGTCAAACTGTGGAAAACGTGTAATATTTTACTTGACGCAAGCGACAGACATTTTGGCTGTGGTGTCCATTTAAGTTTCCTTCGTAATTCTTTCGTCTTTTCACTCTGCCTGTGCTGACTTCCTGACTCAGGTAATAGCAATGTACGTGCTGAGAGTTTGTAGCTGCCAGTACATCTGTCAACTGTCAATCATTTACTGCTGCCATAAGCACTCCTGCTCCCCCTCCCACTTTGCTGACCAAGTGGTTATTCATCTGCCCTTGTAAAGTTGTCACGTAACTTGGTCCTAAATCAGCTATGTCAGTGTATCATCAGCCAGAATTCAATGTATACCCAAATCAGCTTGTAAATATTATTCAAATCTGGTTATTTTCAAATCCACGCAAGCCGGCGGCGGCTTGCGTTATTACAGAATAGACGTGAATTTGAAAATAACCGGATTTGAATAATAGTTACAAGCTGATTTGGGTGTACATTGAATTCTGGCTGATGATACACTGACATAGCTGACTTAGGATCAAGTTACGCGACAACTTTACGTTTGGAAGATTTGGGACACATTTACATCGCGGAACATAAGTGAATTTTAAGGAAGAAAGAAAAGGATATAATATGGAGAAATGCCTGTAATGAGGAACACATTTGAGAAGCTTTAAGCCCTGAGGAAGCCGTAGGTTGTCCCTACCACGGCGAAACACGTTGGCATAAGGGATTGGAGGATCTGATGACATTAAAAGAAGAGAATAACAAGAGCCCAACTGATTATTGTTGATTTTCTGTTTCACAATTTGTAATTTGATTGTAGAAGTGTGTGTGTGCTCCAAAAACATAGTTTAGAACAAAGTCAGCCGGCTCCCCCAGAGAGGACACCTAATAAAGACAGGTATGTCAAATATGGTATTTCTTCCATAATGTACGGTCCACTGTGGAACAAGTATACAAAAAAAGATTCTGATCTGCAATGGCCAATGAATGGGTCATTTGATTTTAAAAAAGGCTCAATATGTAGAGCAGTGTTCATTTAAAAGAAAACGTAGACAGGATATGTTTGATTGTGTGCGTATGTGGGAGAAAGAAGTGTGGGAGAGAGCAAAAAGAGCAGACAAAGAAAAACGAAAAACGATATATCAAAAAGTGCTAGAATTAAAAAATAAAGAAACGAAGGAAAAAACAGAAAAAGAAGTTAGAGAACGTTGATTAGGGATAAATGGCCAGTATCCTACTAGGTGACCTCTCTATTCCCTACTTGATACATCTAAGGATGATTGCATCCAATTAGAATGCCCCACCCCCGTATAAATTTCCCACTCCAAGTGCCCCTGTTGAGATTTCTGCCGACGAGCATTTGTCTTCAGATGACAAAGAACAAGATAACCAAGATGGGCGACAGAATCGTTCTACTTTGAGTAGAGCAGGAAAAGATAAATTAAAAACCGCTGCTAGGGAGGAGGCTCATCGATCTTACGATTGGCCGATGATACGGGTAAGCATTTGTTTGTTGATAAATTTCCGCTAATATGTTACCGGAAATAGCTAGTCGCTTAAAGGCCAGCGAGAGTTCTTGGACTACATCTTCCCCAGTTTTTCTTTTGTCTATGGCCCAATATTATGAGCGACAGGAACAGGAAGCAAATAGCAGGGAGGATAAGAAGGTTAAGGAGTTAAAGACAAAAGTTATGCTGGCCTTAAATACATGGCCCACCGTTTAGGGGAGGTGGAATAGGCGGACATGCAATGTATACACCTGGAGCACCCCCTCTCGCTCGAGCAAATTTGTCCCCTGATCAGTGTGCTTATTGTAAAGAGACTGGCATTGGCATTCTGAGTGCCCTCTTTTGCGAGGTCAGCAGTATCAGCGGGGAAGGGGCAGTATGCGAGGATGCCCAGGGAATTCAGGGAACAGGGGAGGTATAGGAGCTCGTCCCAGGTTTGAGGCAGTTGAACAAGGACCAAATTACTCTAATACTTTTGATAGAAGAAATCAATATCAAATGTCTGATTATTCTGCTGATGCCATTTCAGATTCTGATTACGCATAGGGATACCTAGGACGGGGTAAGGAACCGGTTCAGGTGCCAGTAGATCAAATGGGTCCTTATGTTGACGCAAACGTCTTGGGATCTACTGATCTGTTTCTGGTTGATACAGGGGCTACCCGTAGTGCTCTGTCTAAAAAACTGGTTCCTGGGGCTCCCCTGTCTGGCACAATGATAACATCGATAAGATTCGATGGGACACCTACACCTAGCCCACTTTCACAGCCACTTGAATTCAGGCTTGATAAATTCACTGCAGCATGTCCATTTTTGCTTTCCCCTACCACACCTGACAATAATGTGGGTATCGATATGCGTAAATGCTTTCGTGCCACAATACGTTGTTCTCCAGAAGGTGTGCGTGTTATTTTAAATAACAATTATCCAATGGTTGAGAGATTCTGTCTTATCAATGAGGATGCCGCTCTGGCGTCCTTACCTAGTGTGAAAAAGGAACACTGTTATTGTTATCATTTCTTGCCTCCCATCATCACAAAGTCTTGTGAAATAAATTGCAATATTGTAGACAGCAGTTTACCTATTTAGGTCACCTCCTGTCTAAGGGGGGACATGCACACCAAACCGCATTCAGACCATTCTAGACACTCCTGTACCTCGCACTCAGAAGGATGTTCATGCTCTGATTGGCCTAACCTTTTTTTGTAGGTAGTTTTTCACACATTACTAAACCATTTTTGGCCCTTTTTTGCCCCTCCCAAGGACTGGTGAGTGCCAGAACGCCTTCCAACAGTTACGCCAACCCCTTTGTTCTGCACCAGTATTAGGTACCCCAGACATGTTGATGAGTGACTATTTGTCCCAGTTAATTGACAGCTTATCTTCTTTTTATCAGCAGGTGAGGGAAGCTATTCCTTTGTGAGCCCTGCTGTGTTGACAGACCACCGCAACATTCTGGTCACTGAGAAAGGACAAGCTGTGTCACCTGAAGGACCTGAGGAAGTCTTCCCGGACCACACAATCCCTGGTACATCTAGATATCTGCTTCGATCCAGGAAGAAAGACATTTCAGAGCAGAAAGAGACTCTTTGAGCCACTCTCCTGGGTGGTTAAAATCTGACTACAAAGGGGGGTAGCTCATTAGTGACTACTCGTCTCAATGTTAGTGAAGAAATCAACGCCTGCCCAGGACCTTAGGGCACCATCTGTTTTGCTGTTTGCCGATGAAAATGAGCTTGCCTAAGAGGAAGGAGATCACTGCGACAATGTGCAACGGCTGTACAATCTGCATCCTTGGTCTGACTTTGACTTCTGCCATCATCACTGCTGTAATGTGGGTAGTGGAGGAAGTAATGCCTGTAGCCTCCTTACCTAACCTTACTGTTACATCACTTGCTGCAAAAGAGCACCATCATTTTGATTTGCCACAACATGAACAGGAATACCGGCAAAATCTGAGAAACAATTCATTTCTTTAAGTGTTGCATCAGACACATCAGCTAAGCAATGCTACTAACTGTTGGGTTTGTGGCAAGATTCCTCCTCATCAGAACATAAAAGGAATCCCGTTGCCACCGCTGCCATTCTCTCACAATGGCTCAGGCCCAGCTTGGTTCAAACTTCTATATGCCTCTAATGAACAAAGTTTGTTACCCCGATAAGGAAGGGGGCCCACAACCCAAAGGAACTGTATGGGAAATGGAGGAGTATCGCAGAGGAAATTCCTCCACACTTTATGTTTTCCCCAACACTCGAACAGCCAAGGGTAACGGGCCTTTTGTCATCGCTGTTACTAGAGCCCGAGCAAATCTTTGTGTGAGCAGTTTTGGTAGTATCCCAGTGGGAAAAAGTGACTGTACCACGGTATTGAATATTACTAGACCGAAGAATAGCAGTTTTCTATCCTCACACAACACTTATTTCATTTGTGGGAGTAAAGGTTACTATCATCTACCAATTGGATGGTCCGGAACATGCTGCATGTCCTTCTTGCTTCCTCCTGTGTTCCTAGCACCTGCATCTTATCATAAAGATCAAAAACTGTTTAATGACATTTCCTTGAATCGATTCAAAAGAACTAGAAATAATGATGAAGTGGGTCAAACCGACACTGCATTACAGCAATATGTTGACTTTAATTTGGGGCTCTTTTTCTTTGTTGGTGCAGCTTTGAATAAGCAGGAAAATCAGATGCAATAGACCGAGAAGTCAGTGATATGATGCTGATTGATCCTGTATGATATCCCTGATATTTATCGTACCCCTTTAAAAGCATAAGAAAATGTCTTAGCTTATGACAAAAGGGCCGTCTGTGAAAAACGTGTAATATTTTACTTGGCATAAGCGACAGCCATTTTGGTATTGGTGTCCATTTAAGTTTCCTTTGTAATTCTTTTGTCTTTTCACTCTGCCTGTGCTATCTATTTTAGTTGACTTACTGATTCAGCTAAAAGCAATGTACGTGCTGAGAGTTTGTAGCTGCCAGTACATCTGTTAACTGTCAATCATTTACTGCTGCCATAAGCACTCCCACTTTGCTGACCAAGTGGGTATTCATCTGCCCTTGTTTGCTGAAAACTATTTCAAAAACTTGTCCTTCCTATTTCTGTTCACATGCTTACACTGCAGAAAACCTATATAAAAGCCCTGTGTTCTGTAACTTCAGTGTACTACCTCAGGCAGCACTTGAGAGTGCTGTGTGGACCTGGTCCCACTCATGAGTGATTAATAAACTTGTTATTTATTCCTACTCCAGTGCTGACCTCTACTTTGTTGGTTTTTTAACCCTTGGACAAAAGGATGGCCTGCACTATTGTACCCCTAAAAAGGTATATTTCCACAAAACTATGCCCTCAAAGTGGAGCACGGAGTTGCAAAAACTCTGCAAACTTTGCCCACGGAGTGGATGTACCGCACACCGTTACTTGTAAGGCGCGTAACACCGCGGTGTGTTCTGGAAGCCAGGAGGAAGCAGAAAAGAATGGGTGTATCAGAATATACAGAGGTTTGATACGCTGAGCATAGTCCTGCCGAAGTTCAGAAAACCAAGCAGAGACTGGAGTTTTTTAAGGGTAGATGGAGGTTGCAATTGAGCACATTTCTCCCAAAAATGAGGTGCCAAACCCCTAACCTCATTTGTCACTTCATGACCAAGAAAAGGAACGGCAATAAATGCAATATGCAATTTAGCTAAATTGAATTTGTAGCCAAGAGCACCGAATCCCGTAATTATGCGATCCACTCTTGCAAGACGGGGATTTAATGAATCATCTGTCAGGTATATGTCATTGACATAAGTGAAAGCCTCAGGATCAATATCCTACAAAAGAGACACTATACATGGTGCAAAGAATTCTCATACCCTATAGGTAGTCTTGCATATCGCCTCTGGGCGTTGAGGGCGCTGAACGCGGACAAGTCCCGGCTCGCAGGAGCCAGATTATGACTGAAAAACCCATTTTAAATATCTAGTGTAGTTTTAAACTTTGTACGCATTATACTGTGGGTCGCGCTGCGGCCTCTATTAAGTAGGTCCTGAGAGGAGAGAAGGGCGCTGGGAAAACGGGCAGCAGGCGGGAGCGGCAAGGAGGGAAAAACAAGGAGAAGGCACCCAAAAACAAGGGGAAAAAGCAAGGAGAAAGCAGTGAGAATGAGGGAAAAGCAAGAAGAAGGTACTTAAAAAAAAGGGAAAGGAAGGTGAAAGCAGTGAAAAGTGAGAATGTTTTTGGGAAACCAAGTCAAACAGTGAGCCTGCAAACTTTGCAATGTTTTTTTTCTTACATCACAGTTGTTTGTTCTGCAATGATTCATCTATTGCGGTAGACCAAGTCTTTACATACCACAGATCACTTAAGGAGCTAGCTGCCTGAGAGAGTTCTCCATGACTGCTGTCTTCCATCAATACCATTCTCCACAGAGTACAGTATGCAACGACACTGTGTTGAATGTAAAAGGTAGAGTCTTCTATTGTTGAGTGGGCTACAAGCTGCTATGCATGATCTGTCTATAGGTGTTAGATAATGATCATCAAATTATTGTACCCTGTTGTTTACTGCTGGAAGATCAGACCACCACATATGTTTATGCACAAAAGACCCGGCTATGGGAGGAACAAGAGACAGCACAAGTGTCACGGTGTATTCTAGGGAATGTTAAATTACATCCTTTAAGTCCTTGGTTTTAGACAGCTCTTTCTGGTTTAGCAGATTCCGAATGTATATCATAGTTGGCCTCTTTATCATCATTTACATCCTTTGAGAGGTCTGCAGAATAGTAACACCACAAGCAGCTTTACTGATAGCGGGTACCAAAGTGCGTAACTATGCAATACTTTCCTTAGATACCATTGTTCCTACACATTTACATCTCAGCACTGGGATTCCCGTACAGTTTATCTCATTAAGTCTGGCATATTTGAGCTGCCAAAATTGAATGAAGGTTGCGGTACGGAGCCCTCTGGGTAATTTACGGGTATATAAAATACCACTCGACTTAGAATTCTGACTTCTGTGCAAACACATTTTTGTCAGTGGTCAGAAAACACCGACCCACTTAGGTGTCCATTATATGTTTGAATATGTTGATGAGTAAGTGCTGAAATCCAGCAGGGGTATTATGGACATTATGGCCCCGATTATAAAGGATCGCTCTTTTCCGACCCACTCCTAGTCAGGGCCATAATGTCAACAATACCCCGACTACTTTACAGCGAATCCAAACATAGAATGGACTCCTGAGGGGTTATCTATTTGGATAATGTTCTCCTAGGCTGCCTCCAATTAGATACCCACACAGCACTTTGAAACGCCAAAGACAACAAAGGCTTTATGACATTTCTGTAAGACCAGTGCAGCTTTCCTGGACACATTCCTACCCCCACTTCTTTGGAAGTAGTTAACAGTTCTGTTTTTTTAAATTAATTTAAGTAGAATACTTTTCTTTCTTTATGAAAAATATGGCCGCTTTGGCAGCTCTATCAATCAAACAGCATTTTAGGCCCAATATCATGTGAGTCCGTAGATGTATTGATTTTCTATGGATTTTGTTATTCTAGTTAGATTAAGTATTTTGCGAAGTGGGTTCATTTTCACAAAGATTTTGCCTGATTCCCATGTCCATGTGATATCTTGTTTAGGAACATTTCATGATTGTTCCCAAAAATATGAGCATGATGTCTCCTAATTTAGGAACTTGTGGTATTTTGTTACTTTAGAAAGGGTTATAGCATTCCATATTTCCCTTTTCTGACACCTATTGCCCGGTTGAGTGAGGATGCATATTTTATGGTATTTTTTCACATAGACAGCTGCTCGCAATTTCCCTGAATTGGGCGTGTCAGCTGTTCTGGGATTAACCTGTTGTCTAAGGCAATTGAAGGGAAGAGATGGACATCTATGACAAAGGTGAGAGAAAAAAATACTTTGCAAAGAGGATTTGTCTTGCACAAATTTCCATCAGAATAGGGTTTGTACTTAGAACTAAAGATACTGTTTGGGACAGCTTATTTTTTTTAACATATGTCAGCCTTAAATGTACCCTCCAGACCGGGAGGTCTTTTTCAGAGATTTTGTCATCAATACCCTTGAAGTGTTGATGAATGTGAGTTATGTCTGCCTCTGCAAATGTCAAGCAACCTATCTACAATCAGATGGAAATTATTCTTTGAAGGTTTTTTTGTTTTCACCCCTATTGTGCCCACTTGAGAGGAAAGAGTGTTCAGTACCCCTCGTAGGTAAATGTTTGAATTAAAGAACACATGAATGAATGACTTTATCAATTAATAATGAATGAGATAATTATGTAGCATGGCTATTGGAAATGAATTGCCTCATAGTAGTTCTTGGTAAGTAATATTGGGTGCACACATGATTCAGAAGCCTGGCTTATTGCAATTTACATACATTGGTATAATGGTATTTGTACTGCAAAGTGCCTACCTCCTATTGAGCTGCAGCATATTGAGGGGACCAGTGCTTAGTTTATAAAACAACGTAAGTGCTAGGACCCTTCTCAGGAGGCCATTGCAACTTCCACCATCCATTGACACTGCCAGCACAGCCAATGGCAGTAGCAAGAAAGCTACTAACCTACACACTCCCACAAGAATGCGTGGGTGGCAGGTGTTTTTTATTTTTAGTGCATATTGAATTATCAAACTCTCTGTAGTGCTTAGCTCTAAATTAGAGAGACAGCGCCAATATGTAGTGGGCCGTTTTAAGTGTCGGTGTTGACAATAAAGTGCTGGTGCCTAGCACTGGGGGAACTAGAGAAAATTGAGATAAATCAATAAAAATTGCCTTGTTGTTGTGAGGCCTTCCTATTGGTGCATTTGTCAGCAGTAAGCATTCCCAGGATTATTTAATCAGCTAAAAGTCTTGCTTCTGCAATAAAATAATCCATAAAAGCGAGGTTTGATGTTTTAGCAGACAGAAGTCTGGAGAATTGAAGGTGCCCCTTCTGAAGTTCATTTTATTTACTGGGCAGGGCGATGGAAGTTCGAATAGTTGGAAGCCGATGAAGGTAGTGGTGAGATGTGCTGACCACAGATCTCAACTGGACCTCAATAGTCAAGAGTTTATTTGGTTACCTGCTGACTATATTTTAGACCTGGTGATGCTTGGCTTTCGACTGGGTAGCGAGGCAGTTAACAACATGTCTATATGTGTTGGCTAAATAGTTTACAACTGAAGGTAAGGTAGACTGTGTGATTCTGAATCTCTGATGTTAGTTCATTGGCTCCTCAGAGAGTTCAGCATTAGGACCACGCCTTGCCTCAACATAGCCTCTGCAAGAATGAGTGTGATCCAACGAGGCATGAACAATAAAGGGTAGCTACCCCGCAATGAGCAAAGATAGAAAATAGCACCTTTAGAGCCGAACTACAAGTGCATGTATCAGGGGATGTTAATTCCACATGGAGTTAAAGGTATTATGGGTCCTGTAAGCTCTAGCATTGCTAACGTAATGTTATTGGTTGGACCTGAGTCTGCCTGGTAATGTGGAATTAAAGGTCAAATTGAAATTCTGGGTCTGATTCCAGTAGTACTTCATCACTCTTACCCAGTTTGCCTCTCAAGTTTTGGCAGGTGTTAGGAGCCAAAATTATCAGGAGTAACATGGCAGGTCTATGATAATTCACAGACCTTATCATTTCTGATAAGTACGGTAACAGAGTTACAGACACCATCAGGAACAGCAGACTATCATGGGCCCATGCTTGATCCTTCAGCGAGTTGAACTGGTAATGGCAACCGGGCTTTCTCCCGTAGAACTTCAGTGGGGACGAGGAGTTTACATGGCACGTTCACTATTAAGAAGGCTCAACTTGCTGTCTTGTTTGGTGGCAACACTTTTCTCACAAGGTATGCAAATTTGGGGTGAAATATCTTTTTTGTTTAACGACAAGGTTTTACCAATTCATGATAATATTGTAATTTAGGTCCTTTCACCTTTAATATGAGATGGGTCCATATGCCTCCCCACCAAGCATCGGTTTTTATATACAAGGTATGTAAAGTTAGGTGTTCTATTCATTATTAACGATTTACTTTCTGAACAGATATTTTCTAATTGGATAACATGTCCTAAAGTTATATAGATGTGAGTTTCTGATATATCTCTTTGAATTTATGTGTTGTCGTTTGTTGTATCCATTCAAATACTTTATTTTGGCATACATGCCTTAAACATGTTCGTATACACAGCACTTAAAAAAGAGTCCATCCTAATAATACATTCTCCTAGATTAATATTTAAAAATCGCAACTTTGACTTTACATTAATACTATAAAAAGTAAAATTAGATCATGACATCTTAAAAAGATAAAAATTCTTCACAACATAGAAAGTGCATGTATACGAGAAAATAATACAATCATGTTGTCAATACTCGAATTTGTACAGAAACACATTAAGGCAAAATAAGTTGTATAAAGAAGGGGAACCAGGGCCCTTCCTATTCTTCCTTCCTGGGCCTTTTTCCTGATTCCTCACATGTGGCCAAGGAACTTGGTAACTGCACAAAAAAAAAGTGGTCTGGTATCTGATTTAAGAATTCGCATGGCGCCCTGAAAGTTACATGTACCCATTTGTTTACAGATTGGTTTAATCCATTTTGATCTGGGATGTGCATAAACCGGACAGGCGGACATAACATCGGCCACAGATTCCATGAGTGCCTTGCTGCAGGGGAAAATTCTTGATGTTTGTACTTTACTATGACATTTACCAAGAATGTCATTCAAGGGGAGAGTACCAAACCTAAACTGTATGTACAGCTTTCTGTCATGAGGAATTTGAATTAGATCAAGATAAAGCTCCAGGGAGCTAGCCTGTTTGTGGAGCATGAATTCTGTTGTTAATTTCCCACAATCAGCCCTGCGGCAGTCAACTTCGGTAACCCAATCCCAATAGTGCCTCTTTACTGTATTTGTTTAGAGCAGGGATGGATTGGAGCTTTCCCAGGCTTCCCGAAACCCTATATCCGAAAGACACCTTCTTATATTACATAACCACTGAATCTTACTGCAGTTATCTAGACGGCTTACTTCCGCCATTGCTTCGGCATATGGCGCCAGTTCTGGTGTCCTTCTGATTCTAGCCCAGAATAACAGTAGGCAGAGCTTGGCTATTTTGGCAATGGATTGTCCTCCCATAAGAAACATTAGGGTTGTGTTGTGGAGTGTTGTGGGGCAACATCACATTTCTTAAAAATGTGTGCTTTGATCTAGTGAGCTCCTCCATTTTGTTGAAGCCCCACAATTCTGACCCATACAAGGCAGAACTAACTGCTTTTGCTTCATAGACTTGCAATACGGTCGCAACCAGTCTACTGAAGGAGGAGCGGTCTTCTTTCCCCAAGGCCCCATTTATTTGCTTGTGTTTGAGTGCCATCTTTGTCAAGTAGGGTTTCCAGCACATTTTCTCAGATAATTTAACACCTAAATACTCAAATGTGCTTACTCTTTCCAGTGTTGTCCCTCTCAAAGTAGGCCAAGCCCTTATATGATTTATGGGGGTGCAGGGTCATAAATTTAGTTTTCAACATATTTATCTCGAGGCCCCGGATTTGGCAGAAGTTTTTAGATTGATTTAGGAGTAACTGTAACCCCCCGGGGGTTTTGACACCAACAGGGTTTCATCTGCGAATAATAGAGTCACTGTCTTTTCCCGCCTAAGGATGGAGCATCGGCAGGCTCTCGGGATAAGACTCGTAGAATGTCATTCATGTATAGAAAGAAGAGCGCAGGTGCCAAAACACATCCTTGACAAACTCCCCCGCTTACTGGAATTTATTCTGTAAATTGCCCCTGCAAGCCCCTCCTCACCCGGGCAAAGTTATCTTCCTGAAGTCGAACGACCAAGTTGAGCAGTTTGGTTGGGATTTTCATGACTTTAAGAACTTGCCAGAGGTTCTGTCTAGGCACTAGGTTGAAAGTTGTCTTTAGGCCAATGAAGGCAATATACAGGCTGCCCTGACCAATGACCACAGTTTTCCAGTATAAGAGGAGGAGACAAAAAACCTGGTCTTTTGTCCCCGTCTTTTCTCTGAAGCCTGCTTAATATGATGATAAGATGGTGTTTTCATCAGCCCATGCCTGGATCTTTTGTAGAAGAGCTTGACTAAATGCTTTTTGTAGTGCATTTTTTAGGCTGATAGGCCTATAGTTGCAGGGTTGTTCCCTATCTTCCTTTTTATATACGTCGACCACCTCTGCCCCCCGGCAGGACCCTGGGACCGGGACACCTCTACCTTTGGCATTTTAGAGTAATAAGATGTAACAGGACCAGCTAGAGATGTCAGATAGAAAGAGATCCCCCGGTATACCACTGGGCCCTGGGGCTTTGCCCAGACTACATGGCCAATTGTAGAAAATGTGAGAAAATATTGCTTCCTGAGGTTTGAGGTAAACTAGAGGCTTCCCCCGTAGAAAACAGTACATCAATATCTGAGTAGAGCTTTTTAAAGTGGTCATACCAAGCTGGGGATGAGATGTAATTTGGGGGGAGGGGCCCCAGTTTTGTTTCCCGATATTATTAAAGACCAGAACGTTTTAGAGTCTCTGGCATTACAGGCTTCTTTAATTGACTGCCAGCGAGATTCCTCCCGCCCGCTTTTTGCTTTTTGAAGGGCTACCTTATAGCTATTCCTTCTAGTCCTAATTTCCCCACTATCTTTAGATTTATTGCCTTGACTAATTTGGATCTCATGGTTCTACACTCTTTGTTAAACCATGATTCTGGGACCCCTTTTGTGTTTCTACACTTTGTATGGTGCCCAGCTACAGTAAAATAAGAGCCCGTTTGCTCAAAGAGGTGAGAGTGGACATTAGTTACTTTGGCTAGCCCTCCTGGTATCTAGAGCAGGGGCTGCAGTTCTGATATACTTGCCAACAAATCCTGGTGCATACTTAAAAGCTTATCTTCTTGTAGAGGTATCTTTCATCATTTTAGTCGGCGATTATCTTGAGATGATAGACTTCCTTCGTTAGCTGTTGAACTGAGGCCTGTGTACTTGAGCCGCACCACAGTGGACTCATACTTCAGCAGAGCAGATTGTGATCGCAGTCAGTAGTTTCACCCACAACCATATCAATAGCACTTCTCCAAAGCCTAAGATCTAACATGATATAGTTGATACGGGTTGGGTCATTTACCCTATTAAAGGTATTTACTCCCATTTTAGCTGATTTTGTCCTACCATTTGCAGCCCTTAGCCAAAACCCTATGCTTAAAGTATTTACTTGCAACACCACCTGAGACCAGTTCTTAACAGGGGGGAGAGCTAATGGGGGGATTTACCAGTTTAGATCTTCTTCATTTGATTCTGTCACATTAATTTTGTCTGGGGGTTCAAACGCTACGTTAACATCGCCTCCTATAATTAGCAAATTTTGAGTCATTCTCTCATCCAACAGCTCCTCCAGTTGTTGGAATGTGCCTGATGATCTGCCCCCCCTTGTACCTCTGGCGCATATGTTATATATTTCGATGGGTTTACCTGAAGGGCCCTTAAGACAAACTCTCAAGATATCTGGACTATCTTAGCAAAGGAGTTTGTTGTATCGTCACTGAAATGTAACTGTTACACTAATGAATCTCTCGGTTACGGCTGTTTTATAACAACAACAAAGTTCTACACCTTTTTTTAATTGTGTTTCTTATTTAGTGAAGATGAATCACAGTAGCAATTTATATTTGTATGACCTGATGAATACACTAGACAGGGGTTTGATTACGAGTTAAGGCATTATTTATTACCGCTGAAAAATAATAACACCATGGGGCACTTTATTTATTGGGTGCGATAAATAACACCTATTATGAGTTCATGGGAAATACTATACAGATTTTGGGAGTGCACCAAAAACTGTGTGATACGGTAAATACCGCATGTTTTTCCCTGTTAAATTTTGGCAGGTTTAACCTGTCAAGGTTTTCCACATGTTTAGTTATTTAATGCATCCAATAATTATTGGATGCGATGTATATCTTCAAAACTCGTAATTCCAACCTATGCGTAAATAGGAGTTTACGCATGAGTTGGAATATTACGAGTAACTCCTAATCTGCCCCACAGTGTTTAATTAGTTGTGCAAAAGCTAGTTAGCTTTAATTTCTAAGTGTCTCACAAAAGCTAGAAAACAAGACATTGCAAAGACTACAGGTGATCATCTCATTTTGACTTGTGAAGTAGTGGTCCTGCAGGAAATAAGTCCTTATCAGAATACTGTTGTAGGGATTCTGCGTATGCACAGAACTATGCGCAGGAAACCAGAACCTTAGAGAATTGTGGTGTAACAGAAACTCCCCTCAGAACTAAGAACCCCTTATCCGACTAGCTTAGTGTCACATTCGTTATCCGAGATTTAGCTCGGCGGTCCCAATGTATAGACAACCCAGAACATGCGACTTAGTTATTCTCAGGAATGGTGGGAACCCGAAATACCCGTTTGCACTTATATATCAGTCCACAACAGAATAACTAAGACACAGTAAAGTTTAAAGAATTTATTCATAAACCTCGAGTCCTGTTATACAGTACTTTGGCTAACATAAGCAGACAAATGGTTAAGATCATTACCATTAGCATTGTTACAATACCATAGAAAATGAAAGGAGCGATCATATTAATAATGACAGTGGAAAACAACCACCCTCTTTTCTCTAGCAACTAATAAAATATTATTAGACTATTAGAAGGTCTCATAGGCTTGCATAGGGGACCCCATACCGTATAGATCAGCTTAGGTGTATCACATCACAGGATCAGCTCAGTGTTCTCTGCTTCAGCTCTTCTATCGAATGCCCTAACAAAATGCTGCGCTGTAATATTAAAGCCTACGACTTTCTGGTATTTGCAGCTGCGTGCATGTTATGACTAAACAGTGGTACGATCACCCTGAACACAATCAGCCGGCACCGTCTAGTGTCCTAGAACAGTTCTTTACTCGATGTACAGACCAAGGGCACTAGCAACTGTTAAGGATGTATAAATAACATTCACTTGAGACAAGAGCGAGTCTGCATTTCTCAAATGAATAACATGTAACAACAGTGTCGGGTGCAAAGGCAGCAAAAGCAGCAAGATGGTTGTCTAACAGCTAACGTGATTGAGCTAACTTAGCACTGTAAATAGGGAGTGGCCTAAAACCACGTGACATCTCCCTTTGATCGAACCACGGTATAACCAGGGGCGAATATTTCAACAGAACGCAGAGTTCAAGATCAACGATGCAGACTAAAGAGCTTGAAATGTAAGTTTAGAAAATGAGAGGAAAAAAATTCGAAGAGAAAAATATGTAATAAAAAAAAATTCTCCACTTGACTCACCATCAGACAGTGTGAGCACAATTGTCAATGTAGGAAAGTATAAGCAGCATATGCAGCCGCAGCTTCCAGTAGAAAATCATTGGAGTCATCCGCAAAATTGTCTGTCATCCAATTCAGCAAAGAAAAAGAACACACGTGTTCCACAGGGAAATGAGTATCAAGCACTCCACGTGGACAAGAAGCAGGCATCTCGATGTAACTTCGTGCCAGGAAGTCAACTGCTGCCTTCTCGATATCCCATAATCCAAGGACTCCATGCGCCGCACCCAAGGCCATAAACCCGACTCCAGAACAGTCAAACTCATGAACCACTAAGGGATACATCAATCGATCAAAATCCAGGTCAGGCGACACCAAGTTTGACAAACACATATCCAGAGCCCATTGGAATGGACATTCGAGACAGTGAAAAACAGGCTGTACACAAGTAAAAAACGGGAACCGGAAGGATAATCCATAAGCGACACTCAAGGTAGCCAGTGGCAAAGTCCCATAGGATTCCCACAACAGGAGTATGCCAGCAATTAATGCGAGAATCAGAGGAAACCCTCCGAAAACTCCAGAAAAAATAGAATGAAAAATAGCTGGTATTATACCAAAGATAGACTGGAAAGACGTCACAAGGCCAGAGCCTACAATTTAAAAAAAAAATGGACCAGACCAGTCGTGGAAAAAGCATTGAAGATAGTATGTATTAATGTGCCAAAATGCAGGGGGAGGTCAGTATTCAAAGAGCTTGAACTTCTGTGCGAGTGTTCGCCAGCTGAAGGAGAAATGTTTCACGGGACGAAGTCAACGCAACCTCCTTTTGAGACAAAAGAGCCCTTATTCTGCTCATCCTATTGAACTCTGCTTTCAAGGTTGGAATCGTCGGCCAGATGGATATATCCAGTCGGCCTTGCGGGGGCGGGAAAAGCACGTTATTACAGCAAATTACCCTTCGTGAAACTGAAACAATATAGGGAATTCCAGCTAACATCCCACAGCAAGCCTCACTATTTAAAAGCAGATAACTACCATTAGCAAGCAGCGTAAAGGACGGCGTTATAACTGGCACAGGAATGCCCTTCAATACGCAAGCTAAATTAGGGGCATTCATATTGCACGATCCATGTAATTGTATATGTCTAGACACTACGGAATGATCAGGAGCAGTCGTACACTCCTCACCCTTCAAATAAACTTCTTTGCCGTCCCTCTCACATCGATATGTAAATGGGAGAGACCAGACTTCATGCAAAAATGCAGAACCAAGTTTTTCATATCTGCCCAAGGCGTAATGTTTCATGCACGAACTAAACCTATACATAGAAATGGATGAGCCACACTGCATAATCAGACTCAGCCACTGAAAAAGGCAAAGGCTCTAACTTTTCTATATGTAGTAATGAATACGTAGCATCTTTCATGGACATGAATTGCTGCTTTGCTGTCAGATTAAATGGGCGGAATAAAGAAGAAATATTCATGTAATCCCAAGGTACTTTCCCCGCCTTTAACGTCTGCAAAGTCCAAGCAAATTGCATGATAGATCGTAATTGATTTTGACCATGATATAACACAGACACATCTTCCTGGACAATATCCACAACCGATGAAACAATGTTATCCAATGTATATATTCTCGAAGATAAGGTATTAATACTATTATCTATTACTGCCAATACTTTTTCCATATTGGCCTGGTCAATAGCACGGAGTCTGGAAGCAGCCTCAATCTGCGACAACTTCCAAACTTCGTTGTAAACAGCATACACCCATCTTTTGGATCTTCCCAATGCGGGACCTTTAACAAAATCATTCAAATCAATTTTGTCATGCAAACGGGACAAGTGAATTTTAACAGAATCCAACGTGGAATGTTGCAACCATGTCTGGCACAACTTACCTACCGGGTAGGTAGTGACAGTGTGTGAGGACAGAAAACGTGGGTCTACTCTATCCTGTATGTATCCGGGAATTAACCCCAAAAATCTACGTTGACAGGTATCCGAACTCCTCTGCCATACCAACCAACCTTTAGGGTTCAATGCACTAATATTGAAAGTGGAATTGGAAATAAAAGACTGCAACATAGTAATGGACAGATCTGTGTGATTCCCCCAACCAGGATAAGCACACAGATCCGGGATCGAGGGAGAATTTAATTTTTTAGAAATAGTCAATCCAAAACAGGTTGTCTGAAAAATTGTGGAATTTAAAAATAACATGTGGTTTGGGATGAGGCAGGCACGATGTAAAGCTTCTGTTCCTTGTACTTGCCAAAGCTTAGTGCCCCAAACCGATTTGAGATCAATAGTATCTTTCCAAACGTCATACCCTCCAATTGCCAAATCGTCCATAAAGGACTTTGAAAACAACAATTTAGTGTGCGTGAAACGCACCTTTGAAATAGGTTCGTCCTTAATTTTAAAATAAAAGGATGCATTATTGGACACACTGAAATCAGAAAAATATGAAAATTTGTTGACCAATGTCTTTGAACTACCAACCATCGGGGCAGGGCAATGTTCCCACTGAGTAAAGTTTACTAAACTACGAAATGTGTTAGCCCTATGAAGAAAATGAGTACCATAATGTTGATAACAAAACTGCTCTGCATAGTTTTCAGTATTCAAATACAAATCCTCAGCATCAAATGCGGCATAGTATTTCAAATCAGAAAACAGTGTCTCTATAGTTTTTACATCCCAATCATCAGATCGAATGTTCTGTTTTACCACATCACCCATAGAAACACGATATACAGATGGTACATTAATCACTTCCGTGGGCCCATGAATTTGAAATTTAACAGCATCCCATGCTATTCCATCACGGACAGGCCAGGCGGTGATGTTCACAAAAGTCTGGTCCCTCTTCATGATGTGTGACGATGAATGTGGGGCCAAAGTTCCATTAATTAATCTAATTGTAGAACGTTCATTCAGGTAGTGTCCATTTATAAGCCTAAAAAACACCACCACAAAACCAATGGACATGAACAAAAAAATGCAAATGAGCACCAGCCAAATGTAAATCCAGGGGGGAACCAAAAATTGTCTCTTGAACCAGGCAAAGAATTTTGAAAATTTGGAAGGGGCAGTGGAAGTCAATGATTCAGTTCCAAAGGAAGAATTAGACTGGATAATGTCAGTTGAATGCAAAAGGGGCAATGGAACATCAGCAGGATAAGAATACTCAGCATCATCAGGCAAATCACCATCCGCAGGTGACACAGCAGAATCAGAAAGTACTTGCATTTCAATGGCAACCTCAGGCCCGATGTCAGATGGTGGCACCACAACAGAACTGCGCATCATTGAAGGGCAAGAAACTGAAGGTGTCAGACTATGGAGTATCGGCCACCCTGTGTAGCTTGACATTGTCAACTGAAATGTACCTGTTGTCTCTGTGACCAGGAAGAGGAGGCAAAACAATTGTACGGGTACCCTCAACTCCAAGCACCGGCACTGGTGCACGATAGGAGGGGCCAAACTCCTTCTTCTTCTCCACCTTCTCACGGACCAGATCACCAACTCTGGGTAGCCAGCCGACTACCGGAATCTGAAGTCCAGCTTCGGATGCAGAGGATATGTGCTCCTTTGCTAGAGTGTCTCTTGCTTCTTGAAGATTCTGTAAGACAGTACAGTGGTCATCTAAGTCAAAAGGCGCGGCTGCTGCCGCCATGTCGAGACCCTCAAGGTCTGGGACAAACATTCGAACCCCGAAGAGCATCATGTACGGGGTCCTCCCACCCAGAGACCTTCTAGGGAGATTATTAAGTGCACGTTGGACGTCATACAAATGAGCTAGCCAGTTTTTGCCAGTACCTAACACCCTGGCTGTCAATGATTGCTTTAGGTCACGGTTCATTCGTTCCACAACACTATTGCCCTCAGGCCGGTATGGAGACGAAAATTTGACTTGGACTCCCAAACTTCCCATAGCTTCTTTGTACGCCTTAGAGGCGAACGCAGGGCCCTGATCAGAATGGAGGGTTCCACATGCAAAACTCCCTATAAAGACACGCAATGCTTTGATGACAGTCCTGGCGTCAGCACTCCTGTGTGGCCACACCCAAAGAAAACGTGTGCACGAATCTACTGCAACCAAGATATACTTGTACGCAGTGTCTGAGGAAAAAGGACCGCAGTGATCTAAATAAACACACGCCAGCGGTTGATTAGATATATGCAGCTGCGTTTGTGGTGGACGCGCCACCGTAGATGGCTTTATTTGTTGGCAAATACCACAATTGAGGACATAAGTCCGCGTATGTTTGTACAAACCGTACCACCAATAACGCTGTTGCAACAGTGACACAGTTGCGGACATTCCGGCGTGCGCTGACGCAACACCCTCGTGAGCAGCTTGTACCAAAGCAGGCCTGCAGTCCGAATTGGGAATAACTCTATCCCCAACATCATTAATCCTCACTAACGGGACGTTATCAGGACTTAAGTGATAATGGTATCGAGACGGGAAACCCCTAGGGAAGTTTGTCCCAGTCTCTGAAGCAGCAATGGCTGCCAAGATGTCATCATCGATCTTACTTTTGGATCTTGTAACTGCTGCTACTAAGTATGTTGCCACTGCTGTTTTAGCTGCCTCGTCAGCCAAACTGTTACCGACAGCATGGACGCCAACTCGTTGGTGACCAAGAGTGTGAATAATATTCACAAGGGGTCGACTGCCTTTTAGTTCAGCCACCCTAGCCCAAAGCGTTTTATGCTTCACTGTGCTACCTTTTGAATCACGAAATCCATTCGCGATCCAAAACATCAGATTGTCGTTGTAAGATTGAACACAATAGTAAGAATCACTCACTATAAGAGTTGTGACTCTGTAATCAGCAAACTCCAGTGCAAGCACCAGAGCCCTAAGCTCCGCCAATTGTGCGGTACAATCACCCAAAGTCTGCGTATGCACCGCATCCTGTATGAATTCTCCATTCACGAAAGTACCAACAACAATTGCGCAAGCCGCTGAATAAGCGTGCCTTGATCCAGTTGCGGGCTGCGCGGACCCATCAGTGTAAATGACACAATGGAACTCCTCCAACGGGCGCAATGTAAGTGGAGCCGGATGAACTAATTCATACTCCAAACTCTCCTGAGTCTGTAGCCCTGCGTCAAAGATGTATTCGACGTCAGGCGAGGCTAAGGAGGTCGCCCATTGTATCCACCTTGGATGCAAAGCTTTAGAATTCGGCACACTTGCTTTAGTGACTGCCTCTAGGGCAGGAAATGGTGTCACCACCATCATGCGTTTTCCCTGTGATAGCGCTCGTTCTTTCAGGATTGCCATCTGAACTGCTGTCAAAACTTTCTCGACAGTGGAGAAACGCATTTCAGCCGAAGTATATAAATGAGATTTGTAAGCAATGGGGACTGTGTCACCTTCATTGTATGTTAAGTACGTGAACCCCTCCACACCCGGTACAATTCTTATGACCAGGTTTGTGTGGTTATCACGAGTTTGTAAATATTTCGCAGTAAGAAGGTCAGACTGCAAAGAGTGCAATGCAGCCGAATGCTCTGGCAGCCAGCAAGATTTGGTAAAAGTAGTTTGCACCAAGGCATATAGTGTCTTGATACGCTGGGCATATTCAGGAATGTAGGTACGACCGAAATTCAGAAAGCCCAGCAATGATTGTAGTTGTTTCAGTGTCGCAGGGATACGAAGGCGTGCGCATTTCTCAAGGAACTGCGGAGCCAAGCCGCGGCCCTCATTGTTGAGTCCGTACCCCAAGAATAAAACTGTGTACTCGGCAATGTGGGACTTCTTAAAGTTAAACTTGTAACCAAAGTCCGCAAACATAGTAATTATGTTGTCCACGCGAGCAAGGTGTGGAAGCAACTCGTCGTCTGTTAAGTAGATGTCATCGACGTACGAGTATGCCTCCGGGTCTACCATCTCTAAGAGAGAGACCACACGGGCAGCAAATACCCCAGGACTATTTTTATAGCCCATTGGAAGCCTTTTGAACACTTTTTGTTTACCACCCGAAGTAAAAGCGGTCCACTCATAACTATGAGGGTATATGTTATGGCAATAAAAGCCATTGGACAAGTCGAGTGTGGTTTTGAATCTCTTTCTCACAAGACTATCGACGAGAGCCGAACTATGGGTATTTTGTACCGCACAATTCCGGCAGTGCGAGTTTAAGTGCCGGTAATCCAAAACTAGGCGGTACGATCCGTCAGGCTTCGTTACAGTGAATAAAGGATTATTCATTGGTGACACACACGTTTCAATTACTCCCTGATATTCCAAATGTTCAAGGATAGACGCGACGTGAGACCTAGCCTCTCGACGCATAGGGTATTGGGGTTGAGGCTGGGGGTCGGACCGCAATGGAATTTCGTGGAGGGTAGAACATTTATCCCACCCCACCTGATTACGATACAACGCAGGTGCCAGCACCCGTGCCCACTCCTCGGCTAACTTCCCAGACTCCTCCTTGGGCACTACGTGTCCAAAAGAAGGAAGAATGACTTCTTCCCCCCTTGGAGCATTTAGAACGAAAGCCGGGGGCCAATCTTTCTCCGCCAATAGTATATCATAGGTGGTCGTCAGATTATCCCAAAATACCGCGTTAAGTTTTCGTTGTATGTCACCCTCAATATTGAGGACTACGTCAAATAATCTCTCAGGGGGGGCTACGCGAGTATCAGCAGTTTCTACTGTTACATAGATTTTAGTTGCTGTCGCCTCCAGAAATGGACGCAGTGCTCCCCGCACTACTGTAACTTCCGCCGCGCTGTCTAGCAGCGTCAGCGCCCATTTCATGTTCAGAAGCTGTGTCCGTACCATCTGAGGCATACTTCGCTGAGATAGCAGCAACTTTCTTTTTCTGAAACGGAGGACGTGGACGTGCAGAATCCTCCTGCTTGCCTTTTCCGTCCGCCTGTCGGGGCTGGTCTCGTCCTTGAGCACCCCGGCCTCTCCCACGGTCTCCTCCACCAAAGCGTGAAGCCGCTGTTTCCTGTGAAGAACGAGGAGAGCGCTGGTCAGGAACCTGAAACCTATCAGGTGACTTAATACGAGAACGATCACGCAAATCATAAGTGCGTTCAACATACGCCTGAACAGGGGATGCAGGACGAGTCTCCTGTTTCTGTTGCTGTTTATCTTGTTTTTTAGCTCGCCAATTTTGTTTTGGAAAGTTGGGTTTATCGTCTTTTGTAGACGAACTCACTTTAGTGTGCTGTACTACATCAGGAATTTTGATGACGGGTTTCACGCCTAGGGCACTACGTCCAACCATCCTATAGGCTTTTGCAATAACTTTTGCAAATTCCCTCGGCTTATCGTCATCCGCAATTAGTGCCATCATGTTTCCCACTTGAAACTGCATGGCATCTCCTTTGAGATTTCCCATAATCATGGAACATACTATATCGAAGCTGTCGATAAGCCGCATTCCCAACTCAATAGCTGCTTCCGCACCATGGTCCTCCTGGACTTTTTTGATAACGGAAGGTAGTACCGACATAGACGTAGTGCCGAAGCACTTCGAATAGGTCGCGGCAAAGACCTTGCCCCAGTTGTCACAATCGACGATGTCCGGGACTAGTTCTTTCGGCAAAGTAATAGTGAGTATCCTGTGTTTTTCCACAGGACTAGTGTTAGGAAACACGGCTTCTAGTTGATCGAATTTCTCTGCAAGCCAATAAGGATACTCATCCTTATTCTGGGGGCGCTTGCCAACAACCGCGTTTACCATTACAGGACTGATCACCACCGCATGATGGTGATCAGCCCCGTGTCCCGCAACTACAGGTGCCCCCACCTGTATAGTGCGTGACACATACTGCACTAACGCCCTATGTACCGTAATCAGGGTTGTGTGTAGTATACGTAAGCTATCCACTCCTACCGTTAGGTAGCGTGGATGAGGTGTATGTCCGGCCAGTACCGGCCAAGTAGCTCCTTCAATAGACAAAGGACCCAGTCTCGCCAGGGTGACCGTGTGGGGGAGGGCGCCATTAAACCAAATAGTGTGCTGCCACGTTGAAATGGGAATTTCCAAAGCCATATATGGGGTATAATGAAGAGGCACCTGCGTAGTAGTGTATTTGTGGAACGTTTTATCGACATCTTCCACCGCCTCAAAGGTAACCCAAGAGTAAAACAACTCATAAGGGTAAGTGGCATTTGCACTTACGACAAACACCACTGCCATCCCGTCATCAGGCACCCCATATGTCCTCAAATGAGCACGTAGAGACACCCTACTATGAGCGGGAATTTCTACCGCCATCAGGACTAAAAAGAAGATACAACGAGATCTTTAGTAGCACTTGGGCTTAGATTAGTGTAACCTTTTTTATTATCAAGCTTGAAAGAACCTATAGCCTAAAACCTAGGTAGGTTAAACCGTCACTCCCGTTATCCGGAAACCAGAGTGAGGGCGTTGTGGACTAATAAAAGCACTACTAAGGCATCTCAGATATTAAGACCAAACGTTAGGTGCGCCATGTTGTAGGGATTCTGCGTATGCACAGAACTATGCGCAGGAAACCAGAACCTTAGAGAATTGTGGTGTACCAGAAACTCCCCTCAGAACTAAGAACCCCTTATCCGACTAGCTTAGTGTCACATTCGTTATCCGAGATTTAGCTCGGCGGTCCCAATGTATAGACAACCCAGAACATGCGACTTAGTTATTCTCAGGAATGGTGGGAACCCGAAATACCCGTTTGCACTTATATATCAGTCCACAACAGAATAACTAAGACACAGTAAAGTTTAAAGAATTTATTCATAAACCTTGAGTCCTGTTATACAGTACTTTGGCTAACATAAGCAGACAAATGGTTAAGATCATTACCATTAGCATTGTTACAATACCATAGAAAATGAAAGGAGCGATCATATTAATAATGACAGTGGAAAACAACCACCCTCCTTTCTCTAGCAACTAATAAAATATTATTAGACTATTAGAAGGTCTCATAGGCTTGCATAGGGGACCCCATACCGTATAGATCAGCTTAGGTGTATCACATCACAGGATCAGCTCAGTGTTCTCTGCTTCAGCTCTTCTATCGAATGCCCTAACAAAATGCTGCGCTGTAATATTAAAGCCTACGACTTTCTGGTATTTGCAGCTGCGTGCATGTTATGACTAAACAGTGGTACGATCACCCTGAACACAATCAGCCGGCACCGTCTAGTGTCCTAGAACAGTTCTTTACTCGATGTACAGACCAAGGGCACTAGCAACTGTTAAGGATGTATAAATAACATTCACTTGAGACAAGAGCGAGTCTGCATTTCTCAAATGAATAACATGTAACAACAGTGTCGGGTGCAAAGGCAGCAAAAGTAGCAAGATGGTTGTCTAACAGCTAACGTGATTGAGCTAACTTAGCACTGTAAATAGGGAGTGGCCTAAAACCACGTGACAATACCTGTGGGTAAAACCTTGGGTCCTTCATGAATTGCCCATACATGTGGCTTTGGCCTATATGCCTGATTTAATGCCTCCAAAATTAGCATCCTTACGGTGTGGATAGAGATCTATATTATCCTAATAAACATTTGGAATAATAGGATACAAGCCTTGATGACTGATATAACCATTGTTATGTGTCATGTTTAGTTATGTCATGTTAAGTTAAGTCATGCCATGTTAAGTTATGTCATGCATTGTTAAGTTATGTCATATCAAGTTATGTCATGTCATGTTTAGTTAAGTGACATTATGTCAAGTTAAGTTAAACTAGGTCATGTCAAGTTATGTCATCTCAAGTTATGTCAGGTTAAGTTATGTCAAGTCAAGTTATGTCAAGTCAAGTCATGTCATGTCGTGCCATGTTATTTTATGTTATGTTATGCCATACCACCCATGAGGGTATCTTGGCACTTTGCATGCTGTGGCGTGTGCCTCAAAGGGGCTACTTGAAGAGCCATGTCTTCAGCTGCTTGCGGAATTCAGGAATCGAAGAGATTCCTTAAATATATTTCATTCATACTGCTGTATACATCGATTCCATTATTTCTGTTCATGTTTATTTTATATTTGAGGATGGATGGTGAACATAGTGTGTACATCTGACCCTTTGTGTTGTTGGTTACTTTCATACTGAGGGCATGAGTTGCTATATTTACATGAGATTCTAAAGCTAGTGTCATCAACAAGTACTTGAAGATTTTGGTTCTGTCTGCTGTGTGGTGGAGAGCGAGCTGAGGGAGAGCAGCCCTTTAAATGGCTTGTGGGGAATAATGTCAGTGGGACACAGGAGCTGGACCTCAGTCTTATGAAGATCTAAGGCCAAATGTACTTTAACTATAGCTGTACATAGGGAATGCATTTCAAAATTGACAGGTAATTTGTAGACACATTTTGATGTTTTTAAGTGGACTTTAGTCTCCTTTGTATGGATGGTGTGGTCAAGTTTGTATCCAACCGAGATTATAGCTTTCGAGCTCTGTATATATTGGAAAAGACCAGTCAGAGGGCTGAAACCCATAGGACACCACATAAGTTGTCACCAGTTTCAGAAAGTGGAGATAGCTTCACCATCCATATGTGATTAAACATTATAACACAAGGCCTATTGTGTAGTAATGAAGCAGGAACAGGGTCGAGTTTCAAGACTTTATTCCAGTAGGCTACACGGCAGACAGAGCAGCACAGCTTCAACCGTGCACAGAGTACTTTTTCAAACAAACAAATCCAACAACAGAGGTTCTAGGCAACAATAGAACTTCCATTAGGAGATGAAAAGAGAGTAGAACATTGGGCTCCAGCATCTCCTAATGCTAATGCACAGGATACTACATATCCTCCTTTCTTAATCGTAGAAAGGAAGATTCAAATTAAAGAAAGAAAAAAAAAGAGCAAAAAAAAAAATGAGATGAACAACAAGAAAAAGTAACAGCAGTTCACAGGTGATACCTGCTGTGAACAACTCTTGGTCTTGCGCTTCTTCTAACAGAAACATCAGGAGACACAGCAACATCACGGTTATGAAGACAGCCAGGATATACATGAAGATTGTTTTTGATCCTTAACAATTTTCCCCACATTCCACCATTTTCCTCCCTCAACCTGAACACCATTCCTTTCCACCTTAATAACAGGAATAGGAGCACCAAATCTGCTTTGCCCCTTCTTAACATGTGTAGGAGACTTGATGCTGACTAAATCTCCCACAACTACAGGGACAGTCTTGATGGCTCTTTTCTGATCAAACCAACACTTTTGTTTGGACTGAGAAACTAAATAATTGTCTCTAGCAATGTTCATAAGGTATTCCACAGCAGGTATAGACTTGACCCGTTTGTTCATCCAGCAAAGTTTAAAGCTGGTATTGGCTCTCCTTCCCCTTAACAATTTGAACAGAAAAACCTTGATCGTTGAATGAGGGGTTGTTCTATAAAACCAAAGCATGCTGTTCAAAGATTTCACCACATCACAGTTACCTGACTTGGCCCACCTGATACACTCACCCACCACTCGGTTCATGCGCTCGACAAGACCAACTTTGGCTCATAGTCCGGAGGGATACTCAATGGGAAGAAGGGGTGGATTGGCAACTTTTAAACCTTTGTCCGCAGATCGACACACAACACAGGTATCTACCACCTCACTTATTTAAGCATTCATTGAAGGCCACCAGAAAAACTCACGAATGCACCGCTTAGTGATGGTTGCACCTAAGTGACCATCATGAGCCTTTGAAATGATGACCCTTCTAACATTCTGCAGGGGAATAAGCTAGTCAGAACATAACATAACACCACCTTCTAAAGATATCTCTGATTCGACCTTCCAATAGGGTTCCAATAGGGTTGAAGAAGGGACTCTCTGGGCTAGCCATTCTTGACAAAGTTACACACTTGCAGTAGAGTTTCATCATCTCTAAGACCACTCATCCAGTTTTCTTCTGAACCAAGATCATGTTCTTGCAAATCAAGAGAAGCTACAAAGCAGTCGTCAGAATCATCCTCAAAAATTCTTGGAAAGCATGTTCCCCTTTCACACTTTTCAGTGGAAAACGGGACAGAAAATCAGCTCTGTGATTCCTACCACAAGAGATGTGGGTGGTATCGAATTGATATTGCATAAGGCGAGAAACCATCCTAACAATCCTGGGGGTACAGCACTTACTGGTGCCATATCCAAGAATATTGACCAGGGGCTTGTGATCAGTTCTTAAAAGAAAACGCCAGCCCCAGTCATATGGGCGAAATTTTTCAATAGCCCAAAGGCAAGCCAAGTGTTCTTTCTCAATTACGGAATACTGCAATTCTGCATCCTTCAGAACTCTTGATGCGAATGCAACTGTATTCTTATCATTGCGTACATTTTGGGTAAGCACAGTGCCCAACCCAAATGGCTGACATCAACAGTTATGCATGAGGGAAGCTCGGGATCAAAAGGTTTGAATGCTTCACTGTTGCTGAGACATTACTTAATACACTTGAAGGCAGACACACACTCATCGGACCAAAAGAACTTCACACCTTTCCTGAGAAGGCAGCTAATGGGGCGTACAATTATAGCATAATTTGGAATGAATTTGGAATAATATTCCAAAAGACCGAGAAGCGATTTAACTCCAGTCTTGTCAACAGGCGTAGAAGCATGAATAATGGCATCTAAGAGACCCTCCCTAGGTCTAATCCCTTCACCGGAAATGAGATGTCCTAGATATTTGATTTCCTGACTAAGGAACTTGCATTTCTCAGACTTGACCACAACGCCATTCTTGTGAAAGATGTCAAGAACATTGCACAGTTTGGAGTCATGTGATTGGACATCTTTAGAATGGATCAAAACGTCATCCTGAGACACTAAAACTCCATCAATACCACCCAATAGACTTTACATAATGCGCTGAAAATTAGAGGCAGCTGATGCCAGTCCGAAGGGCATACGTTTATACTGAAACGTCCCTAGGGGAGAAAAAAAAGCTGTTAGGGGACGTGAATCAGGCTGTAACTCTACCGGATGGTAGGCACTGGCAAGGTCTAATTGGGAGAAGAATTTAGAACCACTAAGACACGCAAAAAGATCGCGAATCTTGGGTAGGGGTGGGAGTCCACCCAGGTCCCTTTATTCAAAGACCTAAAGTCAACGCAGATGCGTAATTTTTAACACCTTTTGTGTGTGACAACCAAAGGGGAAAGCCACAGAGATGACTCTGTGGGCTCGATGATACCTTGGGCACACAAAGATTTCAATTCATTATCTAAATCGTCTCTGACACTAAAAGGTACACCTCTCAACTTGTGCTTAACAGGTAGGGCACCTTCTTTTATGATGATTTTGTGCTTAAAACCTTGGATCATTCCTAGTGCAGCACCAAAGACAGAAGGAAACCTTTCCTTCCATTTAGACTGGTGATCATCATCAGAAACCACGAGAGCTTGTTCTTTGGAACCAGGCCCGAGAATCATACCAAATAATCCTTAGTGGTACCAGCCTAAGATATTTAAACCTTTGAGCGACGTAAACCTTTCCTTTAATCTTCCTTCTTTAAAAACCAGAACATCCTCTATATAATCTAAAAGTTCAATCCTCCGTCCTTCAAAGGATACTAGGGAGCGATCAAGAGGCTCAAGTACTCTATCCCCCACGTTTCCTTGAATAGTTGGTGAGTAATCATAGTGATTCTGGCTCCAGAATCAACAAGTAAATTGAGTGTTTTACTACCAACACAAATTTCCACTATGGGATCAACGCGGGACGGATCACCTTGCAATGGCTCAGAATCCTCAGACAACAGGCACACATCAGTGACATCAGACTCGTGGTCAGATTCAACAACACACGCCATAGCCTTCTTTTGATATTTTCTCTTCAAACAAACCTTGGCAAAATGTCCCACTTTTTTACAGTAGTTGCATACAACATTTGCCCCAGGGCATTTTCCACCTTTTTGATGTGGAGGATTGCCACAACGAAAGCATATTTACTTAGTGCTTGAATTATCAGAAACATTCCTACTCATTACATTCATGGGAGTAGAATACCTGAAATCAATTAGTTTACATTTCCTATGACCACATTTACAGATTCAAGCGATTTAGCATCTAACTCCTTTAAAGAAATTTGTGAAGTTTCAAAACTTTTAGCAATTTTGATAGTCTCTTCTAAAGTAGGATTTCCTAAAGATAATAATTTTTGCCGGATATGTTTGTCTCTGCACTGGCAAACAATTTGGTCTCTGATCAGCTGATCAGTAAATGTTTCAAATTGACAGACAGAAGCCAATCTGCGTGATTCTGAGATGTAGGCATCAGGAAACAACCTTTACAACGCAGAAATTACATCACACTACATTTACAACGCATTCATTACATCACAACATCCTTTACAACGCATGTCACTACAACGCAGGCATTACATCGCATGTCATTACAATGCATGCCATTACAAAGTATAGTGCCCCTACATTATCCAACACTTAACCTACTGTTGCACCCCCTGGAGTTAGAATAGTAATTTTTACCCATACACTATCCAACACTTACCCTACTGTTGCACCCCCTGGAGTTAGAATAGTAATTTTTACCCCTACACTATCCAACACTTACCTTAAAAGCAATGTAATGGTATGCGTTGTAATAGTATGCGTTGTAAAGGTATAATGCAATGTAATTGGAATGCGTTGTAAAGGATGTTGTGATGTAAAAACTGTGTTGTAAATGCATGCGTTGTAAATGTATGCGTTGTAACATCATACATTCGTAGGCATCCACATCTTCTCCATCACCTTGATGTCTTTTGAAAAATTTGTGTCTAAGGACCATAAGGCTTGGCTGTTTATGAAATCTGGTCTTGAGTTTCATAATGGTATCTTGATAATAGTCTATATCGTCTCCAGGATGAGTTAGTTCAGGTAGGTGTTTAAAGATGGACCTTCTATCAAACCCAAGGAGTGAATGAGAAGGCATTTTTTCCATTCACTGCTGAATCTCGAAGCTCCAATAGCCCCAAGATAAGTTTGAAAAGCATCGCACCATATCTCCCATCTTACAGGAGGTTCTCCAGGACTGTCCAAAAATGACAGAGGAGGAGCAACAGACTGCATGGTACTAAAGTGAAATTGAAAATGTAAGTAGAGAGAGAAAAAAGATAGAGGTCAGAATAAAGACAAGGCAAGATAATTCAAAAACAGACATAATTCAAGATAAGTAGATGGCAGATAGGCTAATGAGATAGGACGATAAGGATCTGCAAAGTAAAGATTACAGGTGTGTAAATAACTGTGTTTAAAAAACATCAAATGCTAATACAATATGATGTGTGCGAATCACTGTGTGGGGATCCCCTGTTAAAAGTATTAAGTGTGCGAATCACTGAAATGTATAATGGATGACTATCTGGAAGATACCTTGCAAAAAAAAAAAACACAGGGTGTGTGAATCACTGTGGTGAGATCCGCAAGTAAATGGAACCGGTGGGTAATTGAAGACGACTTGAGAACTGGGCATAAGGTGTGCGGATCACCGTGCTGAAATCCATATGTACGCCGTCTTAGGCTTAGCACTGATTACTAATGTTATTTGCCTACTGCTCCTTTTTAATCATTGCTCGATGCTCCGCTTGCCTAAACTGAAGGAATTGTGACCTCTGTTGTTGGTGAATGCAAATTGATGTGAATTTGAATTGCTGTGAACTCGAGTTGCTGACGCGCTGACTACTAGCGTAGTTTTGCTCACATATTGTTTTTAAAAATATTCGTTCTGCTGATTCCTAGGAAATATTAAATGTTTTTAAATTGCGCCTTTATGTAAAAAAGACAAAACTCACCCTCTTGCTGATACACCCCCTGTTCGATTGCACTCTCTGACGCCACCATTTTCCCGCATACCACGTGACCCCTCTGCCCAGAGCGGACACGTGTAGCGGTTGGCACTCTAGTGGCTCAGCCTGCTATTTCCCTCCGCCTACTTAAGACCGGATGCTGCGACGGCGCAGCATGCGCGAGCAGCGGGCGCGCCTTCGGCGCACCAATGGCGCGCCAAAGGAAGCCTGTCTGCACCCGTCTGCACCCGTCTGCGCCTGTTGGCGCCCGGAGCGCGACCAGCGCCAGAACCCCTGCTTCAATGTCTAGGCGGGTATATCCTCGCAATGAGCTACTGTCCTTAAAATATGATGATTGCTTGGACCCCAGTCAGGACAGAGACGTTTTCATCTTCCCCTGGGTATACTGCGGTACCAACCTAACTACACTCAGTCCGGGCCCAACCTTTGTTCCCAACACACTAATACTAGGGCGTCGAATCCTGCTCAGGGTGGGCTACACCGGCATTCCATCCCCTCAGACAACAACGTGGCAATAACACGCGCCAATCCTATTAACTGCGTTCTAATTAACATCAGAACTGAAACACAGGAACGACCTAGAATGTCTTATCCAACTACATCACCCTGATTTGATTTTTATAACTGAAACTTGGGCTAATGAAGCAAGCAACCCTGACTGTAATCATATAGTACCAGCAGATTATTTAGTCACCAATCTGGATAGAACAGCGACTACCGGGGGTGGAATCGCTTTGATATATCGAGATTGTTTTAAGGTAAGAATAACACCCGAACCTCTTTTGGCAGCAGACGCTATGTTTCTGAGCATAAAAATGAACAATAGGGACTTTTTTCAAGGAATCTTAGTCTATAGACCCCCCAGTCCTAGGCGTACGTTCGTCACCCAGTTGCAAACCCGCATGGAGTCTTGTCTTAACACGGAGTCCTTTACATTGCTTGGAGATTTTAACTTTCACTTAGAGGTAACTAAGAATGTGGACACCTCAAGTCTAACTGACACGTTAGCTAGTTTTGGTCTGACGCAACTGGTGTAACAACCTACACATCAAGCCGGACACACCCTGGACGGCATTTTTACTAATAGTTCACTCATCACGGTAATTAACTCATTCCCCCTTCTTTGGACCGACCACTATGCTGTCAATTTTATCATCAATATTGCCGACATCAATCAGTCTCGCAGAATAAGACCCCATCAGAGCAAAATTTGGGCCTGGAAAAAGGTCGCGCAACTTGAGCTGTCCGCAGCCCTGAAAGATCTCCCCATCTTCCAGACCGATCCCAATCTGGCAGCCTTAGACTTTAATAATTGGATTATTCAGGCCACTAATCCATTGGCCCCGGAAGTGTCTAAACCAGTAAAAAAAAGACACGCTTCAGCACCTTGGTACTCTGCAGAGTTAAAAAGCATCAAAATCAAATGCAGACATAAGGAGTGCATTTGGCGCTCCTCCTATAGTTTCTCGCTCAAAGCAGACTATGGTGCAGTTTTGAAGGAATACAAAACAGCCATAATTTTAGCTAAGTCCACCTATTTTACTGCTAAAATTCTTGCATCTTCCAACTCCTCCAAAGAATTATTCTAAACTGTCACTGCACTGTCAAATCGGCCAAGGGACTCTGTCTTTCTCCCCAACCAAATTTTTATCGATAACCTAGCGGTCTTTTTCCAGACCAAAGTAAATCTGGTCTATGATGAACTTTTGAATCTACCCCAGGTCAATACTACCATACCCCTTGTGGCGTGGGACAGACAGTCCCACCATGGCAGCTTAACTAACTTTTCAAATCTGGAGGTGAAGCAAGTTGTTGAATCACTCTCTCTAACTAAATCAGGATCTCCACTTGACCCTTGTCACCCGTATATCCTACACCTAGCAGCGGAAGAGGTCGGCAGAGCATTGACCCCGCTGCTCAATCTAGTGATTGAAACAGGGATCTTTCCAGTAGGATGGAAACTGGCCTGCATTAGGCCTATTTTGAAAAAAACTTTCTCTTGATCCTTTGTAGGCGAAAAACTACCGTCCCATCTCATGTCTGCCTATAACCTCCAAAATATTGGAAAAGGCCATTAATCAGGATCTGACATCCTAACTAGAGGGAAACAACCTGCTAGATCCTACTCAGCATGGGTTTAGATCCCAACACTCTACTGAATCTGCCTTGATCATGGCAACCGAAGGAATTTGAAGGGTGTTGGATGATGGGGGTAGAGCTGCCCTAATACTATTAGACCTCACGGCAGCCTTTGATACTGTAAATCATACAGTATTACTAACTAGGCTGCAATCTGTGGGAGTCAATGGCAAGGCCCTATCCCTTCTCACTTCCTTCCTCGACTCTAGGGAACAGCTAATCCACTGGGAAGGTTTGAAATCGGAACGGTTCACTCTCCCGGGCGGAGTCCCACAGGGCTCGGCACTTTCGCCCATCCTTTTCAACATCTATGTGACCCCACTGGCAGACCGATTAAGAGCCATGGCCTAGTGCTCGTGTCCTACGCTGACGACACACAACTACTGTGTCAATTACCCAAAATGATAATATGCCAGCTGAGCGATTTCGCGATTGTCTCTCCTCCGTAATGTCATGGATGAGGGTTAATTTTTTAGAGCTAAATACCCAAAAAACCGAGGTGCTCGAGTTCGGAAATAAACCCTCCATATGGAACTAGCGCTGGTGGCCCCCGGAGGCTGGTATATGCCCCTCGCCAGTTACCAAGGCTAGAAATCTTGGTTTTCTCCTCGACGGTGGGCTCGCCTGTGCCCCCCATATCAACCAAGTGGTTTCCGCCTGTTTTTTCACACTCAAAACTCTTTACAAAATTCTCCCATTTATCCCGCCTTCCCTCAGGAAAACTGTAGTGGGTGCTCTTATTCTATCAAGGATAGATTATTGTAACGCACTCTATTTGGGCTCGGGGGTAAAACAGCTGACTAAACTCCAATCTCTTCAAAACGCTGCTGCCCGAGTTCTATGTGGCCTTCCGAAACACCATCCCACCTCCGCGAGCATTAAAGCTCTTCACTGGCTTCCGGTAAGACCAGTGGTGGCTGGTGACATTTGAAAGTGGTGGGGCGTGAAACAATTGTGAAACTTCACCGATGCGAACGAGCGTAGCGAGCGAGCCCGAACCACCTAGAAAATTTTGAAAAAAGAGTGGACAAATGGTGCATTTTCAAGCAAATTTGAGAAAGCAGAGAGGTTAATAAAGCAATTGTGAAAGTGCAGTTATTACATTAATAAAGAGATGTCATATAACATAGGAAGACGCTTATTCAGTATAACCACAAAGCTTCATAATAGACTTCCGAAACAATGCATTTCCGAGTACCTCACAGATGCTTTTTATTTAACAAACAATTAAACAGGTTGCAAACGGAACTAGTGCCAAGAACAATATTTGCAAGAGGTCTCATTTCTGGATATGCAGATCTTTCAGAGTTATTCGTGGCCTTAGAGATATAGATGTACAGACAATGTGAGTGATTATGAGAAGGAGTACAGTGTTTGTATGCTTCTGATTAGAACAGCACATGGTCATAAATAAGGATACCACAGAAAAAGAAGGGAAATGTGCCCATTAATGCCCAAAAACAAAATCCGCACGGGCTAGGTTCAATTTCTCCACAGCACCTCTAAGATTTAACACTCTTTCTGGCAGTGGAAATGTGAACACTGCCAAAAAACAGAAAGATCCAAATATCTTTCGAAGAGGTAATACACAAATCATTATTTTTCCAGGATGAAATAGGAAAGCACATTTTGATATTAATTTCACAGTAAGGTACTGCTTTGCTTAAAATAATCTTACGTATGTGACTCTAAACATAAAAAAAAAACGCTTGACTATTACTTAAACTTGGAAGTAAAGCTGCCTCTTGTAATAGAACTGTCATACACAGCACAGCAACACAAATCACTAGCAACCACAAATTCACATTTGTAGTGATGCAAAATCAACTAACAAAACTACTATCAAACAGCCGAAGGGTGGCTACAGTCTGTCGTTTTAGGACGCAGTATAGCGAATAGCAAACAGTATAGCTTTACTCCCAATGTGCAGACACCAAGAGAATTAGATTATGTAAAACAAGACCACCACAATAACAGCGACTGATCGGTGGTTGGATTGTATACATGCAAGCAAAAACAGGGGCAGTAATGTTTCCCGCTTTCAGCATGTGCTGCTGTAGATGACATGCTGCTGTGCACAAACTTTAAAAAGCCGTTTCTAAATCTTTAACAGTATTTTGGGAGCCAAAGCGGGACATTTGTGAAACAGTATTTTAAGTACATTTGGACGGCATCTTGCTGGGATTGAATGAAAGGCTTATCATAAAAGGAGGCCAAAGAGGCAGTGAATCGCAAAGCTCTTTCAAGATGGTGCATAAAGGTGAGCAGCAAAGAATGCCAACAGAGTACTGAATTGTACATTTATACCCTGGTTTGGCGCGCAGGGGTTCTTGTGTTTTGTATTCGATGGACTTCGCTTGCTGTCACCACGGAGATCGCTTTCCCTGCCGCCACCGATACATCTGCCATTCACTCCCTGACGCAACCAACTTTCCTGAAATTCCCAGATTTGTACAGAAGCCTTTCCCTTCGCATTCACAGCAGGTCATTATCGTTTCATATCGTACTTGAAATGCCCGAATATTTACGCAGCCATTTGTCAAGATTTCCAAACTGTCGCATTCTGCTACTTTACCCGCTTTTGGTGCATGGTCAGTGACTGGCTACTGCCCTCCACCTATGACCTCACCACCCCCGGACACAGAACATAGACGTGGTATCTTTGGAAGGCGGGAGGTCGCAAGACCCCCCGGCCGTATTTATTAAGTTAAAAACAATAAAAAATGTAATTTGCATAATAAACAGTTATACAAAAATCAGCAGGACATTAGATACATTATTGTCAACAGGTGTGAGTGACTATCCTTAACAAAGACTCTAATACAGATTGTTTCCTAACCGAGTCTAACATCCTCCTCTGCATTTTTGTATACTAACATTTCTGGGCCGTATGGCAAGGTCGCTAACCAGTGTCAGGTCCTACTAGCTGCGCCGCCCCTACAGGTGTGCGCATCCGCAGCCGGGCCCGGTAATTACCCGGTCCACGCCGTGAACTCCATTTACCCACTAAAGGAGGGCCCTTACTCTGCGCCATCCGGTGACGTCATGAGTATGCGCGCGCGGGGTGGCTACCAGCCTAAGGAAAGCGTGACTCCCCAACCCGCGCCCCTTTGAAGCACCAGTTACCTTGCCCCTGAAGTTCTAGGAGGGGCCAATGGCCCCTCCCCCTGGGCGGGCACCTCCGTAGGATGATGCCCGCCCCCTCAGACCTTCAAATAGTTGCTCACCGGTCATGACCTTACCGCATGCCCCATACCTAATAAATACGACGACCTATGGGAGAAAATTCTAAAGGACAACTACCCTGACTAAAATCACACATCATGTATAACACCATAAAGCTACAAGGGAAGAAAGGCCCAAACACGACTGCACCAGTTACACATAATACAGTATCATTCACTACTTTGGAGAGAAAGGCCTACGAGAAAGCATAATCAAGAACATAACTTCACAATACAATATTAATCACTACAATGGGAGAAAAAATCCTAAAAGAAAACCTCATCAGAAATTAACATTTCAGAACAGTTTACCGCGCCCGATGTCCGCTAGTCGGACTAGTAACGCATCAACCACGTACTCCAGGGATGGTGGGTGGGGGAAAAATTGAAGCCCCGAACGCCGGGGCACGTCCGTTGTGGGGGAGCGTCCAGGCAACAAGGGGGTCACCTGGGCGCTCCCCGCCTCTTTATCCCACAGTGGCCCGCCCCCCTCCCCTCCGACCCGGATGTCGATTAACGACATCCGGGTCACGGTTGCAGCCAATCGGAGGCAGGGCGCGCCCCAGTGGACACGCCCCACCACCGAGAAGTCCGGGGGAGGTCGCCGCACCGCCATGCAGGCGGGGGGGCCAAGAGCCCCCCCTTTCCACATGGTCAGTGACTGGCTACTGCCCTCCCCCTATGACCTCACCACCCCCGGACACAGAACATAGACGTGGTATCTTTGGAAGGCGGGAGGTCGCAAGAAATCCCCCGGCCGTATTTATTAAGTTAAAAACAATAAAAAATTTAATTTGCATAATAAACAGTTATACAAAAATCAGCAGGACATTAGATACATTATTGTCAACAGGTGTGAGTGACTATCCTTAACAAAGACTCTAATACAGATTGTTTCCTAACCGAGTCTAACATCCTCCTCTGCATTTTTGTATACTAACATTTCTGGGCCGTATGGCAAGGTCGCTAACCGGTGTCAGGTCCTACTAGCTGCGCCGCCCCTACAGGTGTGCGCATCCGCAGCCGGGCCCGGTAATTACTCGGTCCACGCCGTGAACTCCATTTACCCACTAAAGGAGGGCCCTTACTCTGCGCCATCCGGTGACGTCATGAGTATGCGCGCGCGGGGTGGCTACCAGCCTAAGGAAAGCGTGACTCCCCAACCCGCGCCCCTTTGAAGCACCAGTTACCTTGCCCCTGAAGTTCTAGGAGGGGCCAATGGCCCCTCCCCCTGGGCGGGCACCTCCGTAGGATGATGCCCGCCCCCTCAGACCTTCAAATAGTTGCTCACCGGTCATGACCTTACCGCCACAGGCCAGCATTGTTAACCGACGATCTGGCCTCCCCCTTTACCTAGACCTAAACCAGGAGCGCGCTTACCTTGCAAATCCCTCCAACCAGGCCCAAACATTATTAGACCACAAGACGTTCGCTGCCTCAGTCAAATGCACCCCGTCCCTCAAGTAAAAATGCTCGCCCCAGATACACCCATGTGGAATCGTCTGCAACTGGGGGGTCCGAAATAATTTGTCCAACTGTGTGTTGACCCTCCGTACCGAGTGATTCAATGCCCTGACCGAGACCCCCCCTCGCCACTGCCACCGAGGGATAAGTTGAGACCAAACTACTGTGGAACCCGGGCAAGCCCTGGCCACCCACCCCGCAGTGGAAATGATCTCCTCAATAAGCACGCGCCTCCCCAATTTTGCCAAATCATTCTCCCCCAGGTGAAGTATCACCACTGACGGGGGGGGGGGCCGCTGCTGAGCTAAGAGTCCCTGGAAAAAATTCCGAAACTGGCTGAGGCATAAACCCCCCCTCCCGAAAAATGAGATATCAAACCCCTTTTGCGCTGCACTCGTCCTATGGTCTCCTGAAAGAAAAACATGTTCCGCACGCTTAACATAAGAGTGGCCCACAATCCAAGTCACCAATTTCTTGTGTCCTCCGTGCTGTGCCGATGTCGGTCGTTGGCGCCCGGTGGCGAGTTCCTCCCCTGCGTGACAGGTTTGAGAAACTGCAATAAACCAGAAACATACCGGGCGTGAGCACCATCCTGTCACAACATGTCAATTCGTACATAACTCTTGTAATGTTCGGACGACCATCTCCCCAGTTTCTTCACATTCTCCACTGAGAGACCCCTCGCCACTGCCTCAGTTGCCGCCCCAATCCTAAATGAGTGGGTGCCGAATTCCCTTGGATCGAAACCTGCCAGTCTGACCGTTAGCTCCAAGACTCGCCTAAACTGGTACCTGGTCAATGGTGTACCATCGGCGTGACACAGCAGTGTGTCCCCCGCCGTGCCCTCCCGCTGCCTGCAGAAAGCCTCCACGTGAGAAACCGGGCAGCAAGGGTTGGCCCGCGCCCGGTGGAGTACTATGGTGTGACCCCGACAGTCCTGATCAGTTTTCGATCTCTGAATTGTTACTCTCATAACGTCTTCCCTGACCTCCACACCGGCCCACCGTATTCCACCCACTCTATCAGCTTTTGACCCAGCAACTAACTCCCCAACCCTCAAAGCCCCATAGAAGGCCAGGGAGAATGCCGCCTTGAACAAAATAACCTCCCACTGGGAGCTACAAACACTGTGCAGCGCCCCCAATAAGGCCGTCAGCCGCGCCAGTCCAATGGGCCTTCTCCTATCGCCCCGGTAACCCTGTAAACGGCGCCAACCCCTCAAGGCCTTGCGCACCAGAAAGGTGTTAGTGGGATCTTGCATACCCTTACCCTGCGCAAAGAAAGAGACCGCCGCCCTATGTCTGTTCGCAGTCGCCACTGAGCGCCCTTCCCTGTGCATCGATTCTAGGTAAGCTGCAAAGCTATCCTCCTGGGCCCACCTAGCCTCCCGTTCCTGCCCCAAAAAAGCCCGGTAAGACAAAAACGCCCCTTCGTAAGCTGTCTTGGTCCTGGGGGCTAAGCTAGCAACCGCGAGGTCCTGTAATCTGGGGCACCAATCTGCCAAAGTACTGCCGGGAATTGCGCCGGCTGGGGATCTGCTGCAGGAAGATGTTCCCTGAAAACCTGCATTTTAAAGCGAGAAAGGGAGTCAGCTGCATTGTTGAGGACGCCAGGGACATGCTTGGCTCTGAAAACCACATTCCATTTTAAGCATTGCAACACAATCTCCTTCAGTAAGCGGAGTATGAATGGACAGCGTGCCCCCTGCTGGTCTATGCATTCCACAACCGTCATGTTATCCGACCAGAACACCACGGATTGATTGCATAAGTGTTCCGGCCAGACCATCAACGCTACCCATATCGGGAAGAGCTCCAGAAAGCCAATATTGGTGGTCAGTCCCCGTGTCCTCCATCCTGCTGGCCACCGCTGGGCGACCCACCTGGTACCCAGAATGGCACCAAAGCCGGTACTCCCAGCGTGCCGAGCATAGCTCCAGTTGCTTTACCTGAAGAACACTTATGACCGCTTATGAGATAGGGAACATTGCATGTGACTTCAAATGAGAGTGTCTGGCACCCACTGTGCACTTTTCTAAGGGTTTTTCCAGTAGATCCCATATGCCACCCATGGTAGAAACCCAATCCCTGTCCCCAGATAGGGAGCATATGCCCTATCGGCACTGCTCCGTGGAATTTAACGGCCTCTTGCCTCTGCCCACGATGTTGCTTTACCTTGAGAACACAGATAGTGAGGCGCTGTGGTATAGAGAAGTGCCTTCTACGCAGTATTATCTGTTAACTTCCATTTCTTCCCGTACCGATTTGCAGAGCTCACATTCACCAGAGGGCAACTTGGCGCTGAATTACAGATGTGTATTGTTACCCAACTCAATGGTATTCAGTTTATCAACTCGGAAGGATAAAGACTGAGTGAACCCATTGAGATATGAACCCGGAACATGAGTTCAAACACGAGCCTCTAAAGTGGACACGTTAGTCCCTTAAGCCCCCAGGACCCACTCAACGTGGAATATAGCTGCAGATCATTAATAGTGCTGCCAAAATTACCCACTAAGACCCCTCCCGTTTCTTTTATATGACGTCCTGATTTTGAACTAAAAGAAACTTTTATAAGGTTAGCAAGCACAATCCCATTTCTCTGTAACAAGGTGCCCCCAGGACATAAAAAAGGGGAACACAGCCTTTAACCCTCAGCATCGCAGCCCCAACATTAACATTAACCTGCATATAACACATATTGGGCCGACTTACACGGTGTGTGCTTTGCACAGATTCAATTATATCGCTGTATGTCCCCTGACAAACCACTGATAGACTATCCATAAGCTGACCTTATTGCTTGTTGATAAATTCCCTATTTCAACAACACTCCAACCGAGTGTTACACAAGCAATTTTACCCATCCGCCAAGTACTCATGTTATGCCCACATCATTGGCATCCCTAGGCCGAGCACTGCTGCGATGCACTAACCCAGAGCACATATGAACTGTACTGTATGTTGACAAACCCAGCTGGCCTTCACATGCTAGCCCCTATTACTACTATCCCATACACTGTCATTGAGGGTACCTGGAGCCTACCTTAAGGGGCCTCATATGTAAGGCACCACCCCAAAAGGAAGGCGTGTGCATATGCACTATTAGCAATTTCACTGGTGGTCAAGTGACCCAAACCGATAGCCAACCGAAACATGGTCAGGAAATGTAGGGCAAAGCAGTACATCACATATGCCACTCATGGCAAACCAATCATTGTCCTAGTTCATACCGAGGGCCGATTGTCAAGAATTCCTGTCATGCGAGGGGAGGAAAACGGTAACCAGCGAAAACGGACTACATCTCCCAGGATGCTTAGAGGTTGAGAGGTTATGTAAACAGGAGAGCTGTTACATAACTCAAGGAAAACACGCCCTTATGAAAACACGCCCTATAAAGGGAGGAACCGGGAGGTACAACGCTGTCGGATATTGTGTTTACACCGACGTACCTGCTTAGTGAAGAGCAGTGTTCCGGAGTGGTGCTCCAGTAAGGCAAGAACGGAGGTAGGTCGAGTCGTTACTCCCTGGGCCGTGTCTTGCCCCATCGTCACCTGTGAAGGACCCGGAAGTCTTCGACAGAAGGGCTGACTCGTACACGGCGGACCGTGAAATGCTTGAGTTGAAACAGGGATCCAACGACCTGGTACAGTATCTCAACGCGTTCCGAAGGCTGGTTGTGGAAACCAAGTGGCCTGTTGCTAAACAGACGGCGCTCTTCCATCACGGGCTGTGCGATGAGCTCAAGGACGCCGTGGCTCATATTGACCCACAACCCAAGACATGTGAGGGCCTTATCAACCTGGTATTACGGCTGGAACATAGGCTAAGTGAAAGAAAGGGGGATCATGGGAGAAAAGGAAACTCCCTTCCATCCTATGTGACAGTGGGAAGTCCTGAAACTCCCACCGCATCCAAGGGAGAACCCATGGACATCGGCGCAATACGAGCGAGCCTCACAGCCACGGAGAAAGAGTCACGCCGTAAACAAGGATTGTGCCTATATTGTGGCAAAAAAGGCCACTACGTACGTGAATGCCCTGCCAAACCGAAGACGTCACGTTATCGGGCCAACCGGTCGGTAACAGCCGTGGTGGACGTACCGGCGGAAAACTAGAGGACTCCCAGACCAAAGAAGGGGCATCTCGGAGTCACTCATCCATCCCTTCACTTTCCAACTCGGTCACTAAGGGACAACGACACCTGTTTCTCACGGTGCACGTGGGAGTGCATGACCAGTGGATACCCGTTGTGGCCATGGTGGATTCAGGGGCCACTGGCATGTTTATGGACCAGAACTAGGCATGCAGGCTAGGGCTAGTGCTTCTTCCCAAAGCTGTACCCGAAGACGTCTATGCTGTAGACGGAAGGCGATTGGTGACGGGGCCCATCGGGCCGCACACTGGGGTCCTTCTGATGAGATGTGGGAGGAGCCATTTGGAACAAATCGATTTTAACATCATCCGAGCGCCCCAATATGGCGTCATATTGGGATTGCCGTGGCTACAGAAACACAACCCCTCTGTGGATTGGCCAACACATCGCATCGAACTGACGTCACCGTATTGCATCCTGCATTGTGGAATAAGAACGGAATCCCTTGACGCAGATGAGAGCGGGAGTCAGACGGTGGCTACAGCGGCAGAAAAAGATGGGGCTCTCCCCCAGGCTTATCACAGTTTTGAGGATGTATTTGATGAGGTGAAGGCGGAAGTGCTACCACCACATAGACAGTTTGACTGCCAGATCGACCTGGTGCCAGGGGCCAGCGTTCCCAGCGGCAGGCTGTATGCCCTGACGGAGCCTGAAAACGTGCATCTCCGGGGGTACCTGGATAAACTCCTCAAGCTAGGATACATCCGCCCGTCCAAGTCTCCGGCCGCCTCGCCACTCTTCTTCATCCCGAAGGCTAATGGGGAGCTGAGAGCCTGTGTGGACTTTAGGGCATTGAATGCGATAACCGTAAAGAATCGGTACCCCTTGCCTCTCATCAGTGTACTTCTGGAACAGGTCAAGAAAGCTCGTATCTACACCAAGTTGGATTTGAAAGGGGCATACCATCTGGTGCGCATGAGGGACGGAGACGAGTGGAAGACCGCCTTTAAGACCAGGTTCGGCCTTTTTGAGTACCTCGTCATGCCGTTTGGTCTGTGCAACGCCCCGGCAGCCTTTCAGTACTTTTTGAATGAGGTATTCAGAGAGGAGTTGGATATCTACGTGGTCGTATATATCGACGACATCCTCATCTATTCGTCCAGTGTGGAGGAGCACGTACACCACGTCAAAGCTGTGCTCCAAAAGCTGAGGGAAAACATGCTGTTTTGTAAACTCAGCAAGTGTGACTTCCACGTCACATCCGTGGAATTCCTCGGAGTGATGCTGAGTCCAGAGGGACAGGAGATGGCAGAACGAAAGATCAAGGCGGTGAAAGAATGGCCGGTGCCCCAAAGCGTGAAGGACGTCCAAAGTTTCATTGGCTTCGCCAACTTTTACAGGCGGTTTATAGATGGATTTTCAGGATTGGTGGCCCCAATCACACAGCTACTGAGGAAGTCCAAGGAGTTTGTCTGGTCCCCTGAAGCGAACAAAGCCTTTGAGGCCCTGAAAAGCGCCTTTGGTAAGGCGCCGGTGTTGGCTCACCCCGATCCGGATCTCCCCTACGTGGTGGAAGCGGACGCATCGGATGTGGCGCTGGGGGCTATCTTGTCCCAACGCAACCACGACACAGGGGTGCTTCATCCCGTTGCGTACATGTCCCGCAAACTCAACGACGCCGAACACAACTACCATATTGCGGAGAAGGAGCTTCTCGCAATCAAGGACGCCTTCACCGAATGGAGGCATTGGTTGATGGGGGCAAGACATGTGGTATCGGTGTACATGGACCATCGGAACCTACAGTTCATGACGGCCACAAGACACCTTTCTCCCAGACAGCTGCGGTGGATGATCTTCTTTGCGGGGTTCAACTTCCGCATCACATATCGGCCGGGGACGGAAAACCGGAAGGCGGACGCCCTGTCCCGTCAATCTGCAGTTAAGGAACCATTGCCTGCGACCGAGCATTCCATCATTTCCCCGAGGATGGTATTGGGGGTTATCCAACCGGATACTTTCCTGAGGGGAATAAAGAGAGGGATCAGGTCATTCGCATGGCGGAGGTGGCTCCTCAGTCACAGAGAATGGCAGCTGAAGGACGGGATACCCCTGAAGGGCAGGTGCCTATTGATACCCACGCCTAGGCTAAGGAAACAAGCATTCATCTGGTGCCATGACTCTCCATGCGCAGGTCATTTGGGCTTTGAAAAAACGGTGGCTAGCATGGGACGGCATTTCTGGTGGCCAACCATGAGAGTGGATGTCAGGAAGTGGGGACAGGAGTGTCCTACGTGTGCTACCATGAAGGCCGACCATGGCCGAACCCAAGGGCTCTTACATCCACTTCCGAACCCGGATAGGCCATGGGATAGCATATCACTGGACTTCGTGGTGGGCCTACCGGTAGACCAGGGGATGACGGCAATACTGGTGGTGGTGGATTACTTGACGAAAATGGGGCACTTCATCCCCTGCAAGAGAGTCCCTACGGCCGGGGAATTGGCGTCACTACTCCTAAAGAATGTGGTACGACTGCATGGATTACCTGGGGTGATCGTGTCAGACCGGGGGTCGCAGTTTACTGCGCAATTCAGGAAGACTTGGTGCACTGCGCTGCATGTTAAGACCGCCCTGTCCACCAGCTACCACCCTCAAACGGACGGCCAAACCGAGCGCCTGAACCAAACGCTCAAACAGTATCTGCGATGTTTTGTGGACCAGGGCAGGGAAGAATGGGTCGACTTGCTATGGGTTGCAGAGATAGCCTATAACAACGCCACTCACAGCTCCACACAGTCATCTCCGTTCTATAGCAACTATGGCCAACATCCCAGGTTCTTGCCATTTCTACATCCGTTCAGAGAGGACAGGATTCCCGCCACAGCGGACAGGGTGGCACACATAAAAGACACGTTGATGCGCTCAAGGGCTGTCCTAATAGAGGCCAAGAGAAGATACAAGGCTGCGGCAGACAGGAAGAGAAGGCCCGGGCCACTGTACCGCACTGGAGACTACGTCTGGATATCCACAAGAAACATGAGGTTTCGAAAGAACAGTGTGTTCCATCCCAAGTACATGGGCCCCTATCGAATTACCAAGTGTATGGGTCCCGTGAACGTGAAGGTGTGCTTGCCCCAGTCATTGCGGATACACCCTGTCTTTCATGTATCATTGCTCAAACCAGCACCCTCCAAGCCGTCTGGGACACCTAGGCCGGTATGCGTGGAGTCGGAGGTGGAGTATGAAGTGTCGGGCATACGGGCGTCCAAATGGCGCAGGGGGAAGCTGTGGTACCTGGTTGCGTGGAAAGGCTATGGCCCGGAGGAGCAGTCATGGGAACCGGCTGAAGGGGTTCATGCTCCGCGCTTGGTCTCCTTGATCCATCGCCGTTTTCCTGCCAGCGCTGGACCCGTGGGGAGCAGCTGAGAGGGAGGATGTACTGTCAAGAATTCCTGTCATGCGAGGGGAGGAAAACGGAAACCAGCGAAAACGGACTACATCTCCCAGGATGCTTAGCGGTTGAGAGGTTATGTAAACAGGAGAGCTGTTACATAACTCAAGGAAAACACGCCCTTATGTAAACAGGAGAGCTGTTACATAACTCAAGGAAAACACGCCCTTATGTAAACAGGAGAGCTGTTACATAACTCAAGGAAAACACGCCCTATAAAGGGAGGAACCGGGAGGTACAACGCTGTCGGATATTGTGTTTACACCGACGTACCTGCTTAGTGAAGAGCAGTGTTCCAGAGTGGTGCTCCAGTAAGGCAAGAACGGAGGTAGGTCGAGTCGTTACTCCCTGGGCCGTGTCTTGCCCCATCGTCACCTGTGAAGGACCCGGAAGCTCTACCGGATAACCATTGAGCTTCGCTTTTTGACTCGGCTGAGTCAAAGCGCAGTGGCGCTTTTGCTGGTTGGAGTCGTAACTCCCAGCCCGACCAGAGATACAGGGACTGCCAGCTGTAACGCACACCAGGAGGTGTTTGCCGCGTTACAGACTCGGAAGTCCACAGGATCGATCGAGCGGCTGCTCTCGGTTCAGTCTTCTTTGCTTGTGATTGGGGTATCGGTGACGCATCACCAGGAGGTGACTCCGCGTCCCGGTGCAGTCTGAGGAAGAGGTTGAGCGGCTGCTCCCTTCAGGTAGAGACCCCGGCTGGGTGTTTCCCTGACTCCTCGATTCTCCCCAACACTCTTCGTGCCCCTCACAGCCTACCGATTGGCATTGTCGGCCATTTCATTTCTGCCCTCTGTTGGCATACGCCGGGATCGGCGTATATGCAGAGGACGGTTAGGACCATCCGTGCTGTGGGCTGGTAACGTACTTAGCCTGGAGGATTCCAGTGACTATAACCTTTGTTTATTCCTTGTATTATTTTTGCCTTCATTAAAATAACTAAACCTTCACAAGTGGTTGCGTTCTCATTATCGTGTCTGTTAAACGATCCTGAGATGTTCAGGGCGTTACACCGATGCACTATTAATACTGATCAGTAGTGGTAAAGTGGCCAAACCTATAACCAACAGAAACGGGGACTGAAAATATGTGGGGGAAGTAGACGATTCACAAGCCCCTTCACCTAGGTTCATGTTTGGCTAGTCAGAATCACCCCAGTGGCATTGCACCTACCAGACAGACTTCTCGCAATACTGGTCGACTAGCGCTGTATTCTCATACCGGAGTTTAGAGCAGTAACATCACCTACACACGGCGCTTGTTTCAACTGAAGCTCAACGGCCCCCCCAACGTCGCACGAGCAACTCCTTGAAGCCGTGCCCGGAACTGTTTCTCACCCCATTCATATGCAACAGACTTTGTGGGTGTAGTGCATGGCATCACCATAAACCTGCCGCCAGACTCAGGCCAAATGGTATTTCATTTGAAAATTGCCCGAAACAAGTTGGCTGGGTGTATCAAACGCATGAACGTGTGCACGTTGCTACCCACCCATCCCCCGAGTGTCCAGACTCCAGCATCCCCAAGTTGCGAAAGGGACACACACCATACTCCACTACGCTTTGAAGTGGAGTCACCACAACCCGGAACGCACCAGGAATCCGTGACTCTGACGCCAAATCAATGCAAATGACCAAACAATCAAATACGAGGTACGCGTGAGTTCCCATTACAGCGTGAACTCGCTCAGAACACCACGACCCATGTTCCCATCAACAAATACACAAATGCGCGCAGACGCCAGCGCAGCAGGAAGTACAACGCACCTGCGCGCACACAGGCCAGCAACCGCACAGGCATCGATGCCTCTCCCAGTCACCAACCATGAATTCGCAACCCTCGCTTCAAGCCGCTCCTCCCCGCATTAACGAAAGCTTGCCATCATACCTCAACTCCATGCTTCAAACGCGATCAAACATGGTCTGGCAAGTGCAGTTTTACAAGTAGCTACTGACCGCCGTATTATTGGAAAATGAATCTGTTGCTTATTCGCCTGAGGGTGCGGGGCCGTATTGGCAAAAAATGTCCCATTTATTTGGTCTTAATTTTTTCTCGGCGCGTTAACCGCCCGAGTTATCTCCCCAGTGAAGCCGCACGTCCCCAGGTGTCAATTCTTTTAAAAACAGCGTAATCCAACTGACAAAATTGATGGGAATTGAACCCTACTGAAACGGGTAATATCTACATGGACGCGGGTGTGTGACCGAAGGTCCTAACCTGGGGTAGCTCCTGCGCGCACACCGCATTCTCATTGCACATTTTCTATAGCACGGGGTGATTACGTAATTAGCCCCGAATCACAGGATGGACGCGCCTTGAGGCTCTACCTCAAATTTCCCGTACCAGAGTTGGACCACCTCCCCACCCGAATCGAATCCTGAAACAACCTCCCCGGTGTGCTTCGGATCACCATCCATAAAGTTAAGCAGGCGAACGTGCTAACCGTTCGCACCACAACATTCGGAAGAGTTCGAAATGTTGTCAGCTTATGACATTTTTTCGGCGTTTGCGGGAGCCGAACCCTTGTCCTGAGAGACACTTTAAAACCACAGGCCCCAGACGTACAATTGAGCTATAGCTCCTAGTCATCATAGCTCCTAGTCATTAACCATCATCTTTGCCGCTTGTTATTCTTCCTAACATTTCCGTGCAATTATACTTTTTGGCTCAGCTGTATCGTGCCCGATCACGCAGCATGCATTCGCCACGAAGAACAACAGCATTAGCGATCAGCAACCTCCGCGTATATAACAATGAGCACCCTCGGTGCACAACAGCATTCACTCACGCGCTCCTGTCCACCCGCAGTGAGCCTCGGCCCCCCCCCCACCAGCGAAATGAAACCCATCCAATCATTTCACAAGGAATCGAACCCGTGCACTATGGGCCCGATCACCACAACAATACTTAACTGAGCCAATAGCTCGATCTAAGGCGCCTCTCCCATGGAACTCCCGCCGCCGACCACGTAGAGAGACCGCAGGCCTGCTTCCGCTGTACTCGCGGCCCAGAGAACGCCTCGCCCACGACTCCGACGTAGTAGACAGCCACCGGTGATGCATATACTGCTTTACCGATGAAATCCCCGACCGCGAACCTGCAGGGAAACAAAAGAAAAATTGAAGCCCCGAATGCCGGGGCACGTCCGTTGTGGGGGAGCGTCCAGGCAACAAGGGGGTCACCTGGCCCGCCCCCCTCCCCTCCGACCCGGATGTCGATTAACGACATCCGGGTCACGGTTGCAGCCAATCGGTGGCAGGGCGCGCCCCAGTGGACACGCCCCACCACCGAGAAGTCCGGGGGAGGTCGCCGCACCGCCATGCAGGCAGGGGGGGCCAAGAGCCCCCCCTTTCCATTCTCGTCAGTACTCGCAGCCTATTGACGGCCCTCCCTAGCTAACATCACAATTGGACCTAGAATGTTCAAATTATTAAACAAAGCCGATCCTTTTTTAGACGCCGAGTTGATTTCAAGGCCCTCTGCCTTGTACACAAAGCCCTCTATGGAGGCGGGGCCGAAGATGTCCAATCTCTATTCCCCCGCTACACTCCAGCGCGTTGTTACGGTCTTTGGACGTCGGGCTGGTCGATCCCCCCAAAATCAAGAGGGCAAGATGGGGTGGTAAACGCTTTTCATTCCTGGCAGCCAGACTTTGGAACGCCCTTTGTCTCCCTCCGCCTTCAGCCCTCTCGTTCCATCTTTAGAAAGGCCATAAAAACCAGGCTTTTCTTACAAGGCTAACTTCGGTGCTTTCCCAGTGTCGGCTACCTAGCGCCAAGACGCCTCGGCATAAGTGCGCTCTATAAATACAATCAGTCAGTCAGTCATATGTATGAGTTGCAGGTACGGGAGATGCCCTGTAAAAATAACAGAACAGGAGGAAGCAAAATAATTGGTGTGCGGATCACCGTGATAGAAGCAGGGATCAGCTGTGAAGAATGAAACAGTGACTATTAACCATGGATGTAACAATGCTTTACATTGCTGAGCAACCAGGCTGGGATCACCGGAATAGGTCATAGAAATTTGCTAAGGAGGCAGCGTTGAAGATGTGGGAAAGTGAGCGTGAAGTGTAAAAGTCAAGCAAAGACAGGCAAGTGCAAGGGACACAAGCACTGTTACGAAAGTGTCAGGCAAGATCAGGCAGAGGGTAGACGTTGGGCCTGGTGCAAACCCTTAGAACATGTGCACTTCAGGCCAATACAGTGTTGCTTGACGATCATGTGCAGATAAGAGACACCACCCAGGAGGTAGACACGGCGCTCACGACAACAGGCACAATAAGGTGAAGAGAACAGATGTTTCCTCTACAACTGGCATAGATAGATGGACAGAGCGGTCGAAGGTGGCGGATGAAGGAACGTAGAAGCGGTGCTCCTTCCAAGCAGCACTGGAAGAGAGAAAAAAACTGAAAACTGCCTTACCACCGTTAAAGGTAGGAAAAGCTTGTACTTGACACGTAGATTGAGGTTTTGAAGACGGCAGCACATGCAGGGTTCAGCGTGTAACCGCGTTGTCAGCTCATCGCCACTATTTTGTAGTAATGAAGCAGGAACAGGGTGAGTTTCAAGACTTTATTCCAGTAGGCTACACGGCAGACATGGCAGCACAGGCAGCTCACCATCCAGCTTCAACCATCCACAGAGTACTTTTTCAAACAAACGATTCCAAAAATAGAGCTACTTGGCAACAAAAGAACTTTACTTAGGAGATGACATGAGAGTAGAACATTGGGCTCCAGCAACCCCTAATGCTAATGCATCGGATACTACACATTGTGATCAATCCCCCAATGTCGCAGGCCATTCATGAAAAAGGAAACTTTGAAGGGAGATGAGAATTGAGGCTTATCTGAGTAACCAGCAGTAGGATTACCAGAGACTTTAAGAGTTAGTAACTGACTGATCCTAGTATATCGAGGATGGAGAAGATTTGTTGTAGTCAGATATGCTGATACCTTAGGTAGGCAGTAGGTGGACAGCATGATAACACCCCCTGGTCCTGATGAAAGCTCACCTGACCCTTCTGGGCACGTAAAGAGCTGAAACATGTCGACCCACCCATTGGACTGATTGTACAGCGGACACATTAACTGCCCTTTCTGTACAATTTCCCCTATTTTTATTCTTTTTCCATGCACCAGACAACAATAAAGACTAAAGTCTAGGTAGCATGAGAAAACATCCTTTTTTAACTTTCACTATTTCACGACACATGAGCACTCTGTCCAATTTTGATCTCTGATCGCTACTGTAATATCCAGTGGTTTTCCTCCAGGTGGAGGTAGCACAACACTAAACCCGATGATGATGCAGTCACGTTATCGAGGCGGAGAACCAAGATATACCGCCAGACAATCCACCTAAAAACGTGAATGAGGGTTTTTTAAGGAACGGCCGAATAACCACCAAACCCTGGATAACAGGTTCAAGTGATCCACTCTCTTTTTTGATATAAGAAGATTTGTTGTAGTCAGATATGCTGATACCTTAGGTAGGCAGTAGGTGGACAGCATGTAGCAAGTAAGGACATACAGGCACATGCATCATTGTCCAAGTCTGTGATTCCTTATTTGCGATTTTTAAGGAATCGCAAATAAAGAATGGCAAAATGCGATGCAACCAAAAATTTGCGAAAAAATAAAGAATCGCTAAAAATTGCAAAAATATTAGCGATTTCTGTAATTGCGAACTCGCTAATAGCGATTTTGCTATTTGCGAGATCGCTATTACCGAAGTTGCATTTTGATGCCTCTTGATGACATCAGAAGCAGGAAGTCAGCATCAGAAGCCTCATTTTCTGTGCACAGTCAGAGGTAAAGGAGGGAGCTGGCTCTGGGAGCAGAACAGGAGTGGGATTGAGACATTGGAAACACCTGGCATTTGAAAAAAAAAATGGAAACTCCACAAGCAGCAGAGGACAGCCAAACAGGCAGGAAGCGGAAAATGAAATTTTCAGAAAAAGAAATTGACACCCTCATTGAGGGAGTTGTCCACAGCCATGATAAGCTGTTTGGATAATTATCATTAAAAGTGGCAGAGTAGGAGAAACTCAAAAATATGGATCCGGATCCAAAACAGGGTGAATGCCATTGGGGTGACACACCGTACCATCGACGAATTGAAGAAAAGATGGTACAACTTGCGCAGTCGGGCTAAGGTGCGCATTGCTGACCAGCTGAAGGAAGCAAGGAAGACAGGAGGGGGAACACCGACAGACACTGGGAACACTCCCATGAAGGACATGGTTGAATCAACAATCCAGCCTGAAGTTGTTGTTGGTGTGACACAGCTAGACTCGTCAGGAGCAGCAAACACATCTGAAGGTAAGATGAATGCATGTTACCATTGTCCTAAATTATAAGGGAAGAACATCACCTCAGTACAGCACAAGTGCACATTTAGAACATCCAATACACAATGTATTAATAAAGGGAAGTGCATTATGGGAGATGTAGGCAGGTCAAGTAGTTACAATGACAAACACACAAATAGGAAAAAATCAACGCAAAATAGTGTAATATATTCTAAATTTTATAACAAAGCAAAACATTGATTACTGTGACATGACATCACAGACATAAATTAACGCTGTTTTGCACTGTTAAACCTCACAGATGCAGAACGTGTAGAAGCTGAGGATAGTGACTACCAACACATACAGGACACCAGCGCAGTTGAAAATATGGACACACCGGTGTTTCCAACAAATCCATCACGTGCCCCAAACACATGCAGGGCAACTGTCCCAACACTGGTCACCATGGATCCTGATGCTGAGGCAAATGCAACACCAGAGGACAGCCATGTCAAGCTACTCCCATTCCGAATCCACAAACACAGGTCCGCAGAAGCAATGTCAGAGTCTGGCGTAGAAGAGCTAGATCACTCAGAACACAGCAGGAGGACCTACCAAATGATGTCTGGGATGGTCTTGAGGGGCAGATGCTCCATATGCAGCGCCTGCAGACCAAAAACACACGTTCAGTACAGATACAAATTGGGAAGATGGCAGCCAACATTGCAGTACTGTCAGATTGTGTGCAGCAACTGATCGAGGTTATGCGGGAGGGACATGTATCCCAGAAAAGACACCATCGTCAACTAATGCAGCACCTCAACGTCTATGCTAAATCCAATAATAGGCTGGCCACAACAACTGAACTGCTGGCACGTAGGTCTGTGACCATGCAAACAGAAATGTCCCATTGGAGCGGGGATGTGGCTAAGGCACTGGAACAGGTGACCAATGCAGTGGAAATTATGCATGCTTCCACAATTGCGGGCAACATGTCCAGGCAGGAAGGGGGTAGTGAGGAGGCCTCAAGCCTGAGTAGTATAGCTATGCCAGTTGCCACTGCAGGAAGACGCACCACACGCAGCAGTACCCCCTCCGCTAACAACATGAGGGATGAAGATGCTGGCTCTGACAGGCGCCTGGGTGTTCGTGGGAGAAAGCGCTAGACTGCCATGTACAATGACATTCTCATATGGTGACGTAACCATTGATGTAATCAAACATTTTGACTGAATTACAAGTCATTATTTATTTTCATACCACTTATGTCCATTACAGGAAAACCTGTGCCACTGGTCACATTAAAAGTGTGCTTCAACACTCATGTCATAATTTTCTTAAATAAAACATACTTTGATTGCAATATACACTTTTTGTGTCATCATTACTCACCTCAGAAATAATTTTGTGTGATGTTCAATCTTCTCCTGCGCCCTTCTGCTGCGCTTGCCCCTTGTGCTGCATGGAGGTGTGGCACTTGCTGGTTCTCATCCTCCGAGTCGCTTTCAGACACCTCGATTTCCATGCCTCCCTTTGTCTCAATATTGTGCAGCATGGCACATGCTGCTACTATCTTGCAGCATTGTTCAGGGTTGTATTGAAGTGCTCCACCCTTCTTATGGAGGCATCTAAATCGGCTCTTCAGCAGCCCAAATGTTTGCTCTATGATGTTCCTTGTTGATATATACGCTGCATTGTACCTCTGTTGGTTGGTAGTTGTAGGATTGAGGTAAGGCGTCAAAAGATAATTACTGAAGGCGTATGCGCTGTCACCTACATGTAAGTAAGCAAAGGGTCAGTGGCAGTTTGACATTGGCATACGTACAATGACTGTGAGAATCAATTACACATATTTACCAAGCAGACGTCCCTCTCCAAATTCTCCCCTGACAAGACAGGTGTGAATGCCACTTTGATTGAATATTATATAAAAATCATGTGCACTCCCTGGAAATTGCACCACAATTATGTAATTATGTTTTTGGCATTGCAAACAACCTGAATATTAAGGGAATGATAACATTTTCTATTTCTGAAGAGATATTCCTGTGCTGCAGGGGGACATATTGCCACATGGGTGCAATCAATACAACCTAAAACATGTGGGAAGCCAGCTATCTGGTAAAACTCCTGTTTAGTTTTTGCAAGGTCATGCACGGTGGTGGGGAAATTGATGTGTGACCCGATACGGGCCATCATGGTATCAAGGTATGCTTTGAATATTCTTGAAAGTGCGCTTTGCGACACACCTCCAGCTACTGCAATGACCCCCTGAAAACTGCCTGACGCCAGTAGGTGTAGGCAACATAAGACCTGCACATGCGTTGAGATAGCATTGGTCCTACGTGTCTGTCGTTGCAGAATGGGATCCAATTCATTGATTAGATCATTTATCATTGCTGCATTGAGCCTATACTTATCGTATATCTCATCCTCCTGCTGTCCTAGCAAAGTTATGCGGACTCTGAAAATGCGCTCATTTATTCGCCTCCGTCTGTGTCCAGCAGCCTGCAGCCTCATCCTCCTCGCCATCAGGTAAATCCCTGCCATTGTGAAATGTGGTAGCTCATTCTGGGTATGTTTAAATAACTTTAAGTTGATTTTCAGCTGTATCTGATTTGCACTCATGATTACCACCTGGTTGTGATCCTTCTTATTTAGTTTCTCTGAAATCGCAATTGCATATATTTTGCGATTCTTTATTTGCAGTTTGCTATTTGGGAGACACAAATACAGATTCGCAATTAAATTCGCAGATTGTTTAGCGATTCTTTATATTTGCGAAAACTTGTGTTTTTGCAAATATGCAGTTGATGCATTGCTACATGGTATTTTGCGATCACAAAAGCCTTTTTATAGCGATTCGCTAATTTTGCGAGTTTTTTAAGGGTTGATGTATGTGCCCCTAAGGGCCATAAGTATCAAACAGTTTTACCCATTCTGTGTCAATGGGAAAATGTGTTCATACATCTGGCCCTAAGAGCTATCCAACTTATGAGCATCTGGTGGGATATTAGTTCACCTTAGGGCTGGATCAGCAGCTACTCTTAAACTGTAGCCATCAGCCATTCCAGCTTAACTGTCCTGCTTGCCTCTCGCCTCCCATACTGAAACATCAGACTTAGCTTGAAGCATAGCAGGGCACATGAGTAACATAGGAGGAATTTACTTATTACCTTTTCACATGACATACTAGGCCTCCGCATAATTTATTCTGCTACCACCCAAAAATTGGTGAAGACACATTTGCGTTTACCCCATTGTTTCCCTGCCTATAGGGAAAGGACAAAATAAATGCCACTACACCAGTATGTGTGAGTCATTAGGACCTGAGGGATACAAGTTTGTGTTGCCTGTGGGAGATTTTTGCACAAGCATACTTGAATGGAAAACTGTGATTGTTCTATGTGTGTCCTTCTGCAACCTACTTTCCATGATGTCTACATCAACGAGGGAATGATGTTGGAGAGTTTCCTGGACCCACTGGCCAGGATTCAGTCATTATAGATGCTTAGTTGTGATATCACATCAGGTCGCTTTAGTGCATAAACACACTGGAGCAAGATGTGAGCTTTCCTCTTTACACGTCAGTATATCCTAGATCCCCTCGTGAAAGAGTCACGCCACAACGGGGTACATAGTGCACCAGTTGGGAAAACAGGGCTACCGATGGTAGTAATCAACTGACGTAGGATGAATGGATAAGCTTGAATATTTGAGTATGTTTGGTTTCAGGAGGCCTTCTGGTGTCCCTGATTTCATGTGAGCCTTGCAGCATACATATTACAGACTAGGAAGGAGATTTGAGTGGTGGCTTTGTTCGCATGGGTTTTAAAGCTGCTTCAAGTACCGCAGCGCACATTGAGTTTTCATACAAAAAGGCACTGGACACTCCGGATCAATGTACAGCTACAGAGTGGGGCGGGACCATGTCCGAACCCACCAGACACAGACTCCTTCCACGTGTTTATATCTATAGAAGTATATTTAGATATAGATATTCACACATACATACAAGTCCGATTTACACATTTTAAGCAAGCAAAGCTGCATTTCAATGAAAAATAGTTTGACAAATTAACCTGCGTGGCAGGTTGCAGGGTCTGTGTTTCCTGTATCACCACCTGCCACATTCAACCGGTGGGGCCCAAGAGGAAGGCAGGACAGAATAGAGCTGGTGTACAGACCCCATCGGGACCACTTCTAGAAACACCAACATACCTCACTGCCTATGGTGTTTTCAGCTCCTTTACCCACAAATCAACATTTGCTGCATTGATGTTTTTTGGTCTATTTGTTTGTCAGGTATGTCTTGGTTTCAGTTTTATTTTCCTGTCGCTAATAGACCGAATAGAACAATATTTTCTGGTCACGTTATTTGATCATCAAATGAAATTTTATAAGATCCAATCACCCTTTAAAAATGCTTTTTTCATCAGAATTAACTCAAACTCACTTCGCTGCACTCACAGTACAATATATCCTTTGACGTGTGTGCATACATTGATGGCCAATGCAAACTTTCCCAGGGCCTCCCTCCTAATCCTCAGTGCCATTCTGCTCCTGTGCAGTGCAACGTTTGCAAAAGCAAACTGCGACATTATCCAGTCAACTGAAGTGATTATATCATTTTTCAAAATGCACTTTTTCGATCATGCTACTGTTTAAAGTGGCATTTGAAGTTTCTCCATGTATTCCTTTTGCACAACTGCAGGGTGAAAATGTTTCCCAGAGTTCATGCTCGCAGAATAAGTGTACATGAATTGCGAAATAAAATGACAAAATCAGCACTTGTTCCGGAAGATGGATGGGTTTTGAGCTTTAGGAGTAATAACGGCATGTGCCTAACACTCCCTCTGTTGCAAAATGTGATATTAATCACTTTTAATCACTTTTTATGGGTCAGTTACTGGCAAATATGCGTTTCAGGTGAACACATGCTGACAAACCTTTAAATGAACTGAAGTAAAGAATTTCATTAAGGTGAGTCATTCAGATAAGACTTCAGTGAACTGTCAAGTAGAAATTCTGATCTTGCATATTGACTGTGGCTATTTAAAGCACTGAAGTTAAAATATCTTTTTTTACTGGACTTCGTGAATGAAACGCTAGGCAGGTGTCACTCCATTTGCTAGCCTACTTCTTGTAACACAAAATAATCATTCAGGGGAAGATTTACAAGAAAGTCGCAAAAAAGCAGCGCAGCCCCTCACGAGGCTGGGCTGCGTTGCGCGACAAGGAGGGAGCAGGGGAGCACCATATCTTCAAAGACATGGCTCTCTCCTCCCCTTTCCCTTGCGCCGGCGAGGATTACAGCTGCCGTGCACCATGCACACACCTTAGCGCGGCAGCGCTAGGGTGTGCGCATGAGTCCAGCATAGGTTTTGTACCCTTCCTGTACAAAATACTATGCTTGACACAAGGAAAAGCTTTTCCCACTTTGTATGCGTGCTGCACAGTGCAGTACGCATGCAAGGCAGAACAAGAAGGAGACATGAAAGCATTTCTCCTTCCTTGCGCCTAGTTGAAAAGGGCGCAGCTTACTCATGCTAAACCCAATCTACTGTTTTTAGTAAATTGAGTTTAGCGTGAGAAACCTTGGGTGGTTGCATGGGAATGCCCATGCACCACCCTTGGTATGCCCTCATGGTGCAAAGTATCGCGAAGCAGAGCAATGCACTGCTTTGCATTACTTTCACGTTATTTCCAGCGCCAAATAAGTTAGCGCTGGAAAGTAAATTACAAAAAAAAGACTTTGCGTTATTTTGCATCACTTTTGTGATGCAAACACGGCGCAAAAGCTTAGTAAATCTCCCCCTCAGTCTTCACACTTAGGCCCTGGTTCCGAGTTGCACTGCACTATGAGGTAAATCTGCGCCAGCACCGCGCATTACAAGTTCATGAATTTCATTTTTCTTCAATCCTCTGAAAGTCAAAAATCATCCATATAAAAGATGAACGTAGGAGGGCGCTAGGTGGCGCACAACTAAGATGGCCGCACACCTACGAGGCTCTGGCTGCTTGGCGGCATAATCCTTCACTAATCCTTATTACTTCCCTTTGATCCTGCCTATAGAGCCCGGCGCCTAATCCTCAACTCACCCCCTGGCTCCGGTGCGAGACTCGGAACCCGTTGCCCTCTTCAAGCGACTTCAGTCCCGGACTTTGTTGTAAGTGGGGTGAGCGTGTGGTCGAGCCTTGAGCCTTACGCGGCCCCTGTCAGGACGCGATTGCTGCAGATCAGGGCATACAAATTCTCCCTACTTCCACGGATAGAGTAATTTCACAGATACACGCACATGCACTCATCATACGCTTGGGCCCAGTTCACTAACACACGCTCGATTACTCTATTAGCACTGGTCATGAGAGAAACTCCTGAAACACCCTATATCTACAGTAAGGTCAATGCGATCAAATTGTCATTGTCCTGAGTCATGATTTAAACAACAATAATCACATTAGAGTATTCAATAAACGTCAAGAAATAACCACCAACACTGTATTTGAAATAATGGTACTTTATCTAAAATTAGTTCAAAAGAAAGTCAATCAAAGCAAAATCATTATTCTCATAATTACCTATTCTAGCTAAATGTCATAAATGGGTCAGGACAGGTCTCTCAGTAGAAATCTCCTGAGTCGCCGTCCTCACAGCATCGATCCTCACCAACGCAGGTTTGGGAAGAAGTGGCCTTAGACCCTCTCTAGTCTAACAATATTTATAATAAAACTTTCAAAATGATAGCAACAAATAAGTTCTGAATATCCGTTGAGCCGCTGAGCAGAGCGAGCAGGAAAGGATGTAGCATCGCTACATTTGGAAAACCTCCGCTCAGAAAAAATCACAAAAATAAAAAAGACGGAAGAAGGAAACTCGAGTTTTGCAAAAGATACTTTTGTGAACGCATTTCCTCGGAACCATAGCGAAGCCACCACTGTAATCACAAAGTTCATTGTGGCTCTCTTTTCCTCCAAGGTTATTTGGACGCTTGCCTGGAGTCACTGTCATCACAGAAACTTTCAAAACTCCAGCAGAAGCCATAGTCAGGTGACTTTCAACAAGGCCTCTCGTCATATCATATTCACTCGAGCACAGGCTGTAAACGGCAGCCATCTTGTCTTAGGCCAAAACGAACCATCTTAATTGAAAGAAACACAAACAACGTTACTACATCATCGCAATGATTAAACAGTGTTAATTCCCACTAATACCCTTATGTGTATGTAATTAACTAGCCATCTGCAACATATTTAAGCATTAGTACACGTTATTATTTAAAAGCATCAACACAAAACAAGCAGCACACATATATTAAATAACCGCACATTATTATTAAGCAACATATATGCATTCCCACGTATAATTTCTCTCATTAGTATGTTGATTAATCAAAGTCTCTCACAAAACAAATAATTATCGATTATAGATTAGTAATTTAAGTCTCGACTTATAGACAAAACTGGAGCTTAAAACCCAATAAATTTTCAACAGAAAACCCTGCTCCAGCAATCCCCCCTTTGGTGATATCATCACCAAATAAAACAACCCAAAAAAAAAAGAATTTTGTCCCATTTTAGGAGAAATTGAAAATGTCTTTTTTCTCTTTTCACAACACTACACACCAGACTCCCTCTCATCATCCCTCTTTGTTTCTAAGTAAACACTCTCCCTCAATTCTTCTAATTCTATTTCTTGTGGATCTCTTTTTGACCTTTTATGTTTCTTATCAATATTTCTTTTGATTAATTTCTTTTTCCCTCCCCGGTTTTTACAACACAAACACCCCAATCTTAGTATCAATAAAACAACAATTACACAGGTCAAAGGAAACAATATCTTACCTATAATAGTACTACCTATTTTTGCAATAAAACTCTTAACAGCAACTATCTTATTAGCTATTTTGGTCCAGATACTTTCAGCTTCCAGTGGTACTAATTCTTCATGCAAATCAGTAATATTTTTGATATAGACCCTCAGGTCCTTGCTTTCATCAGGAATGTAAGTGCAACAATGTTGAACTTTCAGCATTCCGCAGACCCCACCCTCCTTGGCCAATTCTAGCTAAATGTCAAAATGGGTCAGGACAGGTCTCTCTGTAGAAGTCTCCCGAGTCGCCGTCCTCACAGCATCGATCCTCACCAACGCAGGTTTGGGAAGAAGTGGCCTTAGACCCTCTCTAGTCTAACAATATTTATAATAAAACTTTCAAAATGATAGCAACAAATAAGTTCTGAATATCCGTTGAGCCGCTGAGCAGAGCGAGCAGGAAAGGATGTAGCATCGCTACATTTGGAAAACCTCCGCTCAGAAAAAATCACAAAAATAAAAAAGACGGAAGAAGGAAACTCGAGTTTTGCAAAAGATACTTTTGTGAACGCATTTCCTCGGAACCATAGCGAAGCCACCACTGTAATCACAAAGTTCATTGTGGCTCTCTTTTCCTCCAAGGTTATTTGGACGCTTGCCTGGAGTCACTGTCATCACAGAAACTTTCAAAACTCCAGCAGAAGCCATAGTCAGGTGACTTTCAACAAGGCCTCTCGTCATATCATATTCACTCGAGCACAGGCTGTAAACGGCAGCCATCTTGTCTTAGGCCAAAACGAACCATCTTAATTGAAAGAAACACAAACAACGTTACTACATCATCGCAATGATTAAACAGTGTTAATTCCCACTAATACCCTTATGTGTATGTAATTAACTAGCCATCTGCAACATATTTAAGCATTAGTACACGTTATTATTTAAAAGCATCAACACAAAACAAGCAGCACACATATATTAAATAACCGCACATTATTATTAAGCAACATATATGCATTCCCACGTATAATTTCTCTCATTAGTATGTTGATTATTCAAAGTCTCTCACAAAACAAATAATTATCGATTATAGATTAGTAATTTAAGTCTCGACTTATAGACAAAACTGGAGCTTAAAACCCAATAAATTTTCAACAGAAAACCCTGCTCCAGCACGATCTCCGAGGCTCCCACGTGGTGTTAGGCCCCATCGCTCAGCAGGAGACAGCTGTACGGCCCAACTGGAGCTCATCCTACTGCCCACTCTCAGCGCCTGCAGCTCTGATATCGGACACGATATGAAGGCTGACTCTTGGATATTACCGACTGATGCGGTGAGTGCGGCGCGGTGCCTTCGGCCTGCCATAATTATTCAAACTACAAGAGCGCCACTGAAGGCCTTTCCCTCTGCGCCATTGCCGTTGATCTTCTGGCCCTGCGGCGGGCTTCCCTCTATGCGCCTGCCGCCTCTAGAGACTTGACCTCGCTCAAGTTGTGTCATGCGGCAGCAGGAGCGCCTTTGGGACCAAATGACGTGCAGCGGCTCTGCTTCTTAGGCGCCGCTCTACACCGGACCTCTTCCCACTCTGCTGGGGGCTCTGGGAGTGCGCCATCCTCTTGCCCTGATTGCCTCTAGGCGTGCTTCCTCACATCGGTCCTCAGTGCGTGGCCCGCACCCTCATCTGGGGACCCAGCTATCCTGTTGCAGGGAGCACCGTACAGAGCCTTATACAGGGGGAACAGAAACCCAAGAAAAAACACCCACAAGCTGTGGAGTCCCTTCTGCGATGCGAGGTGCTGGGGCCTGCATCCCATTGTAACTCCTGTGTATACCTGGCCTACATCCTGTGCCATTAGGCCCCCACTGGCACGTTTCTCCAAGACCAAACGCTTACTGAGGGACATCGAAATGGTTGTTACTGGCCGCTGCATGCTATATTTATTTCAGCGGTGGCTGCCACTGGGTTTCTAGTCTGGCTCATTACCGGCACGTTGTTGGGCATCCCATACCTTTGTCCTCCTTCAACATCAGCGGTGCTCACCTGACTCATCTTTTTAGCGCTGTTTTAGGCATGCAGTTTCCTCATCCCTTGGATCAAGGAATTTTGAATTAGAGCACCTAATCCCTGCTCCACGGGCCGACAGCTTTGCCTCGCAGTAGGCCCTTGTCCACGTATCCTGGGCTAATTACCCACTCGCTGTTTGCTTCGATCTTCCCTCACTGCGGGTCGTTATCTGATGCTCTGACCAGTTGGCCATAGGGAGGCCAACTAACCCTCTGACTGCTTTCTTCTTTTACAACGCTGCTGGCTCCTATCCGCTCCTAAATAGAGGCATATCTTTCATCATTACTGGTGGCGGAAACGGCTCTTTCTGATATCGGGCCCTCTTCACCCCTACGGAGGAATCTGCCACTGTTGCCAATTGCTCCTTCTACTTCCTGCATCCCCAGTGGCCACCGCTGGAGCGCTCTCCACTGCTGCCAGTGTTGCTTCATACACCGGTGAAGCCAGGTGCCACCAGCCTAAACTTGTTTTTGACGCCAAGAAGGTGGTTACACGCTCAAATTTGGAAGAATCCGTCCACCCTAGTGGAGAGCCGTCACAGATGCAATCTTCAACCCCTAGAGATGAGGTCAAAACCTTGCTTTTTGCTATGCAGCATAGCCTTACAGATCTCTCCGGGAAAATGGATACCATGAATAGTCGTTTAGACTTTTTAATCCAGAAGGTGGATAAACATGATGAGCAGATCAAGGAGGCAGAGCATCGCATATCAGACAACAAGGATACCACATCACAGCTGCAGCTCCAGGTTTCGCAGATGGATAAGCTTCTTAAAGTTAAAGACCGGTCCTGTGCACACATACAATTATATAGTCACTGGTCGATACAGGTAAGAGCAATGCAACAAAGAAAACATTCATAAATGATTAGAAATTTCCGTTTAATGAGCATAACCAGCCGACACGTGTTTCATCGTGGGAAGTGTGAACCACGAATCTTCAGGGCTGGAAAAAATACAAAATGATTCATGCTAAGACAAGTGCCATAAGCAAGGCGACACTGCACAATAATGATCATTACAAACATAGTATGTAAAAACAGTGCGAAAATATACAGGAAGAAAACACCACAACTCCAAGAAGGTGCTGAAGTAGTAATAAGATAAATGTGTGAAAGAATGCCTACACCTTCAATCGGTGTAAAGTCAAAAAAGAAAAAGGAAGAAAGGAAAAAGCAACTAGATATCACCAATGCACCCGAATATGTGGAGTGACTCAAAACGTTAAGTCTCTCACCGGTAAAGGAGTACCAAGCTAAAATCCACAAAAAAAGCATACCTGAAGCTAATGCCAAACTAGCAGTAGATGCTGTGAGGTAAAACAATACAAACAGCGAATAAACAAGAGGTCTTAGAATACCAAAACAATGGAAAGCGAGGCGTGTAAACACATAATAAAAAAGCGATTTCTTACCCCACTACCGGTGATAATTCCAACCCGGTAGGGTCAATACAGGGTCAGTCGGACTGCACAGAATAGTACTGTCTCTGTGTGAATAAAAAGTAATAATATGCCTAATGTAGACAGCATGTGGAAGCGTAGAGGAGTAAGTGCAAGCCAAAAATTTACTGGTAAAATAACAAGACAACAAATCATACCTTCAAAATAAAACAGCCACGTTCAAAAATAACTTCGTACCGCCAGTCGCGTGAAAATCCAAAGTACTTAAAAATTGTCTTTAAGGGAGAGACTCCCGAAATTAGTAGTCTGTCAACGTGTTCGTCAAGGCAAGTAAGTAACATCCATTATCTATAATGTAAACCACAACGGAAAACACGTTAGGTGAAGTCACAAATCACCCATTGCGTATACTCAAAGTTGATGAAAGAGTGGAATGACATCTCTCTCGTCTCGTGTACAACGAATAAGTGTATCAACTAACTAAGTACTTACAGTAGAAGCGAAGCGTCCGAGCGGCCTGGCGGCATCAATTCCGTGTGTAGGTGTGTCACAGAAACCCGACCCGGAAGTGCTTAAATAGCCGGATAATACCGGAACACTAGAACGTAAACCAACCAAGAAAAGTACCCGAAAGAAGACAGACTTCACAGTGATAACGATGAAGTCTCGTAATAAAAAATAATTTCACAAAGAGTCTCATACTAGAAAGTCGATAAGCCCTCGCCAAAAAGAACCCATTGTCAAAGCGCCAATGTTACAATATGTCTCAAGCTCATCCGCGAAAAGGGAGAGTGAAAAAATGTCGTCAAAACCCGCCGAAGAAGGACGCGAGTGATGCGTGTTACTATCTAAATTTACCACGGTGTGCTTACTTATATTATAGGTGTAAATAGCAATCCAGTATATGAAGAAACTATAAGTATCTATCCCCTTAACATAGAGTAAAAGATAAAGCAAAAAGGGAAAGGGTAAAAAGGGAGCGACAGCGTAAAGAGAGAAGGAGGTGGGACAGTAAATACACGTGACATCACTGTCCAATAATTATCATTGATTATGGCTCCTAGGCTGCCATCAGGTAAATCTATACATGCAACATAGTGGAGTATAGCACATTGGATCAGACAAGGTTAAGAACTGTCCAATAATTATCATTGTATATGGCGGAGAACTGTATATTAATTTACATTGATATGACTCATATTAGTGGTGTATATAGCACATTGGATCAGACAATGCTGAGGAATGTAAGCAGTGAAAAAATATATATAGAATAAGAATATGATTATCACGTTACAAGCACTGAAACAGTTAGACCGCAAACAAAGAGAATGTATACTGTAAATCAGAGCACTAAAGAATTCGTCATTCATAATTGTGAAGATATACCGCAATACATGATAACAAAAAAATGATATTTAAAGAATACATTGTTTACAGTAACATATATGAGGGTTCAACTTTACAGGCTCAAAGGCAACCGGAAAAGGCAAGTATAGCGAAGTGGGGACCGGACAAAAATATAAATACAGTACATGTCACGTACACCAACTAGCAGAAAGATAAAAAGCCAGTTGGCATAATTTCACCCACATCAGTATAGCATTTAATAAAACCCAATTAGTTGTTCTGTGACAACATCACAATTAGTGCAAAACAAAATATCAACAAAACGTGTAAGGCACTGGCACAGAGAGCAGAAAGAAACACCAGCTGATTAAATCATTGATACATCAAAATACGGAACCATTTAATTTCAACCCAAGAAATATTGCATTTCTGAGTCATAATTGAGCCCAACCGTCTGTAAGCGCATAATCCACATGGCCTCACACTGTCTTAGGCGAAGTTCTCTGTTGCCCCCTCGTGCCCCCACATCAATGGTTTCTATCCCAAAGAATTGAAAACCTCCTCGGCTGTCCTGAGCAGAGCAGCTAACAGTATGTAGTGCTACTGGGTATCTGGCATCTACTTGATGAATTGCCCTGGTGTGTTCGCCAATTCTCTCCTTGAGTGCTCTGATAGTACTACCCACATATTGTTTACCACACCTACACTCTATAATGTATACCACAAATTTGGTAGTGCAATTAATGTTGGATTTGATAGTGTATGTGTCGCCATTATGTCCAGAGAAAGATGTGGTCTTGTGTTTCGCCCATCTACATACTCCACAGCAGCCACATTTATGAAAACCCAATGTCAGCGGTGTAAACCAGGACTGTTTCCTTTGTGCTTTCGGGACCGTAGGACTAAGTCTACTACGAAGATTGAAGCCTCGTCTATATGTAATCTGTGGGTAGCTGGTCAAAAATTCACGAAGGGAGGTGTCTGTTTGGAGAATACCCCAGTGTTTATTGAGGCTCTTCCTCATGACTTGACTTAATGCATTATACTCAGTAATCATGCGTGTGTTGCGCTCTGTGGTGGTCTTGTTAGTGGTCTTGGGTAGTAAAGTGTTAGCAAGAAATCAGAGAATAGAATAGCCAGGGTCAAACGTGCTAACACTTTACTACCCAAGACCACTAACAAGACCACCACAGAGCGCAACACACGCATGATTACTGAGTATAATGCATTAAGTCAAGTCATGAGGAAGAGCCTCAATAAACACTGGGGTATTCTCCAAACAGACACCTCCCTTCGTGAATTTTTGACCAGCTACCCACAGATTACATATAGACGAGGCTTCAATCTTCGTAGTAGACTTAGTCCTATGGTCCCGAAAGCACAAAGGAAACAGTCCTGGTTTACACCGCTGACATTGGGTTTTCATAAATGTGGCTGCTGTGGAGTATGTAGATGGGCGAAACACAAGACCACATCTTTCTCTGGACATAATGGCGACACATACACTATCAAATCCAACATTAATTGCACTACCAAATTTGTGGTATACATTATAGAGTGTAGGTGTGGTAAACAATATGTGGGTAGTACTATCAGAGCACTCAAGGAGAGAATTGGCGAACACACCAGGGCAATTCATCAAGTAGATGCCAGATACCCAGTAGCACTACACACTGTTAGCTGCTCTGCTCAGGACAGCCGAGGAGGTTTTCAATTCTTTGGGATAGAAACCATTGATGTGGGGGCACGAGGGGGCAACAGAGAACTTCGCCTAAGACAGTGTGAGGCCATGTGGATTATGCGCTTACAGACGGTTGAGCATGGGCTCAATTATGACTCAGAAATGCAATATTTCTTGGGTTGAAATTAAATGGTTCCGTATTTTGATGTATCAATGATTTAATCAGCTGGTGTTTCTTTCTGCTCTCTGTGCCAGTGCCTTACACGTTTTGTTGATATTTTGTTTTGCACTAATTGTGATGTTGTCACAGAACAACTAATTGGGTTTTATTAAATGCTATACTGATGTGGGTGAAATTATGCCAACTGGCTTTTTATCTTTCTGCTAGTTGGTGTACGTGACATGTACTGTATTTATATTTTTGTCCGGTCCCCACTTCGCTATACTTGCCTTTTCCGGTTGCCTTTGAGCCTGTAAAGTTGAACCCTCATATATGTTACTGTAAACAATGTATTCTTTAAATATCATTTTTTTGTTATCATGTATTGCGGTATATCTTCACAATTATGAATGACGAATTCTTTAGTGCTCTGATTTACAGTATACATTCTCTTTGTTTGCGGTCTAACTGTTTCAGTGCTTGTAACGTGATAATCATATTCTTATTCTATATATATTTTTTCACTGCTTACATTCCTCAGCATTGTCTGATCCAATGTGCTATATACACCACTAATATGAGTCATATCAATGTAAATTAATATACAGTTCTCCGCCATATACAATGATAATTATTGGACAGTTCTTAACCTTGTCTGATCCAATGTGCTATACTCCACTATGTTGCATGTATAGATTTACCTGATGGCAGCCTAGGAGCCATAATCAATGATAATTATTGGACAGTGATGTCACGTGTATTTACTGTCCCACCTCCTTCTCTCTTTACGCTGTCGCTCCCTTTTTACCCTTTCCCTTTTTGCTTTATCTTTTACTCTATGTTAAGGGGATAGATACTTATAGTTTCTTCATATACTGGATTGCTATTTACACCTATAATATAAGTAAGCACACCGTGGTAAATTTAGATAGTAACACGCATCACTCGCGTCCTTCTTCGGCGGGTTTTGACGACATTTTTTCACTCTCCCTTTTCGCGGATGAGCTTGAGACATATTGTAACATTGGCGCTTTGACAATGGGTTCTTTTTGGCGAGGGCTTATCGACTTTCTAGTATGAGACTCTTTGTGAAATTATTTTTTATTACGAGACTTCATCGTTATCACTGTGAAGTCTGTCTTCTTTCGGGTACTTTTCTTGGTTGGTTTACGTTCTAGTGTTCCGGTATTATCCGGCTATTTAAGCACTTCCGGGTCGGGTTTCTGTGACACACCTACACACGGAATTGATGCCGCCAGGCCGCTCGGACGCTTCGCTTCTACTGTAAGTACTTAGTTAGTTGATACACTTATTCGTTGTACACGAGACGAGAGAGATGTCATTCCACTCTTTCATCAACTTTGAGTATACGCAATGGGTGATTTGTGACTTCACCTAACGTGTTTTCCGTTGTGGTTTACATTATAGATAATGGATGTTACTTACTTGCCTTGACGAACACGTTGACAGACTACTAATTTCGGGAGTCTCTCCCTTAAAGACAATTTTTAAGTACTTTGGATTTTCACGCGACTGGCGGTACGAAGTTATTTTTGAACGTGGCTGTTTTATTTTGAAGGTATGATTTGTTGTCTTGTTATTTTACCAGTAAATTTTTGGCTTGCACTTACTCCTCTACGCTTCCACATGCTGTCTACATTAGGCATATTATTACTTTTTATTCACACAGAGACAGTACTATTCTGTGCAGTCCGACTGACCCTGTATTGACCCTACCGGGTTGGAATTATCACCGGTAGTGGGGTAAGAAATCGCTTTTTTATTATGTGTTTACACGCCTCGCTTTCCATTGTTTTGGTATTCTAAGACCTCTTGTTTATTCGCTGTTTGTATTGTTTTACCTCACAGCATCTACTGCTAGTTTGGCATTAGCTTCAGGTATGGTTTTTTTGTGGATTTTAGCTTGGTACTCCTTTACCGGTGAGAGACTTAACGTTTTGAGTCACTCCACATATTCGGGTGCATTGGTGATATCTAGTTGCTTTTTCCTTTCTTCCTTTTTCTTTTTTGACTTTACACCGATTGAAGGTGTAGGCATTCTTTCACACATTTATCTTATTACTACTTCAGCACCTTCTTGGAGTTGTGGTGTTTTCTTCCTGTATATTTTCGCACTGTTTTTACATACTATGTTTGTAATGATCATTATTGTGCAGTGTCGCCTTGCTTATGGCACTTGTCTTAGCATGAATCATTTTGTATTTTTTCCAGCCCTGAAGATTCGTGGTTCACACTTCCCACGATGAAACACGTGTCGGCTGGTTATGCTCATTAAACGGAAATTTCTAATCATTTATGAATGTTTTCTTTGTTGCATTGCTCTTACCTGTATCGACCAGTGACTATATAATTGTATGTGTGCACAGGACCGGTCTTTTGCTCAGTTTGAGGTCAAAATTTCTTTGGCCTTTACAATTTGAGGGGTTTAGGGGTTTCCCCTCCCTGTTTTGCACCATACAGATATTGTAACTCAATATACCTACGTTTATCAGCAGAGCGCCACTACTTCCTAACATTTGAATACCCTGTTCTTTGAATTTTGCCAAGCTTCTTAAAGTTATTGCTGCAAAAATTGAGGACCTCGAAGCTCGCAGCCATTGAAATAACATTTGTATAATAGGTATTCCAGAGAGCACCAACACTACCCGCATGGAGGATTTCGCAGAGTGCCTCCTGAAGGGTGCTTGCTGAGAGAAAGCCTTCTTCTCACAGCTCATCATGGAACGGGCACAAAGCTCCTTGGGACCCCGGCCCCCACCAGGCAGTGTTCCCCGACCCATTGTGGCTCGACTCCTCAATTACCGAGATCGTGACTCTGCGCTTAAAATGGCCCGTGAGATCAAGTCGCTACAGTATGAAGGCACTGTATTCACCATCTTCCCAGATTTCACCGTTTGCGGGACAAGAAGCACAATGCAAATTCCTGGTGGTCAAGCAAAAGCTTCGGAAGGCACAGATCGAATATGCACTCCTGTATCCGGCACGCCTGTGAGTCACATATCAGGGCAAGCACTCCATCTTCACCCAACCCGCACAGGTGGAGCACATCTTCAAGACTGTCAAACGAAGATCCCTGCGTGGAGCCTCAGGCGACGATGCCTCCAGATCTCCATCTCCTACTACAGATTGACCCCTCAGATAGACATTACAACCTTGAGTTCTTTTTTTCGTACCTCACATGCTCTGCACCGATTTCTGGTTTCATGTGCTCAATTGCAGATGTGAACTTGCTGCCTGAGTCTGGCATGAGGAACATTCCACTCTTTTTCAGTGGTCTTAATCGTATCCAGCTCATCGCGTACAGATAAGTGTTGCATCCATCATAAGGGCTCTGCATGTTGGAATGGTGGGCTCAATACATGTTGTAGATTCAGTACTGGACTATGCCAAGCACCCTCCCTTCTCACCCCCCCATCCCCGTTCCACTGGGCAACTGCTTAGCCATTTTGGGAGAAGGGAGGATTTCGTGACTCACAAGTGAACCCCTATATGGGTGATCCTCCCTGTTAACTGTATTTTTGTTGAACTTACTTGACCTGGACTGTAATGTCACAGTTTTCTTGGGCCTTGGGTGGGCAGTATACTACCATCACAATTGGGGTGTTGTTGTGGGTGGGGGTGGGGATTGTTGTTTTTTAATGTTACCTGTGTGATCCAGCTGCAGATAGTCATGTCAGCACACTTTGAGATAGCCACTCATTGTCCTCCCCTCCATGACTGCGCCAACTCGAAGGGGAGTTGAAACAACTGGAAAAAGATATGTGGCATGATACATCGGGAGCTCAGAAGGTTACACTTAGGGACAAACTCACTGAGTATACCACCACGGCTGAGCGGGAAGCCCGATTTTGCGGCAAATACTTAATTGCCCATAGGTATGGGGAGGGGGAGAGGCCCGGTAGGGCACTAGCGATGGAAATTCGCTTGCCCCGCTTTTCTAATTACATTTTGGACATAATAGATAGCACTGAGGTGCGCCACAGAGATAGTCCCGCAATCTTGCACACGTTCGCTGAATTATACACAGACCTCTACAGCACTCGTAGGACTGAACTACCTGATTTTACTCTATATCTTGAAGATATAGCACTGGTATGGTTAGGGGACAACCAAAGGGAATTCTTAGCAGCACCATTTGAGGATGATGAGCTCAGAGCTGCCATCATGCAGGTGAAATCGGGAAAGGTCCTGGGCTCCAACTGACTTCCCATTGACTTTTATAAGTCGTACCTCGATCAATTACTTCCAGAGCTGAAAGAAGTGTAAATGGAGGCTCAGGAGTCACAGATCCTTCCAGGCATGATGAGAGAGGCACTTATTACCTCCCTCCTGAAACCTGGCAAACCCGCAGACTACTACGATTCTTATCAGTCCCTCTCCCTCATCAATACAAATGCAACAATTCTTGCAAAATTATTAGCTAACCGAGACAGGTGGGCCGCTGAGCTAGGGCATGAAATCACTGAACAACAGTGGGTGTATTGTTGTAAGCAGACTGAACATGTCTCCTCTAGCAGTCGGCTATGCATTACTCACTATAAGTTTTTACACCACATCTACTATACCCCTGTTAAGCTACACAAATACAAACTACGAGACACAATCCAGTGTGACAGGTGCAAGGCGGAAGCTGCTCACTTTCTGCACCTTGCTTGGGAATGTAGCTCAGTCCTTATCTACTGGCAGCAGGTGTTCACTGCTCTGGAACTGATGACATCCTGGAAAGTTCCACTATCTCCCCTTCTCCCTACCTGGTAGGTCGCTCCCCCGCCACACAGCACCGCCTGCGGGTCTGCTGCTGCTGAGTTAGGTTGGTTTCTTATTGTATTACCTGCACTGTTTGTTGTCTTTGTTGTGCCCGTTACTGCTGTTCTCTGTCCTCCCCCGCTGCCTGTACTTGCTCTGTGCCCGTTGTTTTCCCTCTGTTCCCCTTGCTGTCCCGTGTCTCTCTGCCCATTGTTCTCCCTCTGTTCTCCTCGCTGCCCCATGTCCCTCTGCCCGGTTTTGCCTCTGTTCCCCTCACTGCCCCGTGTCTCTCTGCCCTTTTTGTGTTCTGTTCCCTCATTGCCCTGGTAACCCTGTGTCCGTTTTGCCTTCTGTAACACTCGCTGCCCCCTTACCTGTGCCTTTTGCCTTCTGTGCCTTCGTCGTCCCGCCCTGCTCCCGCCGCTGCGTCCCCTGCAGCCCTGCCCCCTGACTGCCCATTCGCTGCTCCTCCCTCCCACCTCCCAACTGCTCCTCCCTCCCACCTCCCCATATATGCCGGCCACTGCGCGGCCACGCCGCTGGCGTGCCTAAGGCAAGCCTGTCTGCGCCCGTCCGTGCCTGGACCGCGCCCTGTGCCAGAACCCCTGGTCGCCGCACCCGCCACAAGGAACGCCGCCACTACGATGCCAGCACTCTGCATGCTCTAACCCCGGACGGACCCACACCTGCTTCAAGGCCGTCCAGAAATGCACACACGGTCCCTTCACCTGCCGGAACTGCAGCCACACCAGCATCAGAACCGACGAACCACCCGCCAAAAAATACCTCAACCACCTCCGATGCATACTTCTGAACACCCGCTCCGCACGCAAACACGCCGTCGAGCTCTGGGACCTGCTCAACTCAACATCCCCGGACGTCCCCTTCCTGACAGAGACGTGGATGAATGACTCCTCTGCACCCGACATTGCCATAGCCATCCCAGATTGCTACAAGATCACCTGCAGAGACCGCCCCAAAGGAGTCAGAGGAGGAATCGCCATCGTCAACAAGAACAGCATCAGGGTCTCGACTAGCATCGACGACACCCTCAGCACCGCCAAACACATGCATTTCCAGATCCACACAGACCCTAACTCCACCCTCAGAGGCACCCTCGTCTACTGACCCCCCGGACCCTGCCCCCAGATCAGCGACTCCATCGCCAACTTCATCAGCACGCACGCCCTGACCTCCACCGACTACATCCTCCTCGGAGACCTGAACTTTCACCTTGAGAACAACAACAACAGCAACACCACAACCCTGATCGATAACCTCGCCAACCTCGGATTGAGGCAACTCGTCACCACGCCCACCCACTCTGCCGGCCACACGCTCAACCCCGTCTTCTCTTCAAGCCTGCACATCTCCTTCAACCACACCACCAAACTCCTCTGGACCGACCACCGCTGCATCCACTTCACCTTCCAGAAACCCACCACACACCACCGCACCCAACAGATCCCCCGCCGCTGCTGGAGCAAAATCACCGAAGATCAACTTCATGCAAACCTCGCTCTCAGCCCACCCACCGTACCCTCCAACACTGACGACGCTGCCCACAGCCTCAGACGCTGGATCGAGGACTGCGCCAACACTCTCGCCCCACTGAAGAAACACCCCTACAGTGACACCAGCAAGAGGGCCAGCTGGTTCACCCCAGAACTCCTAGCCTCCAAGCAAGCCTGCCGGAAGCTAGAGAAGAAACGGCACAATGAACAGACCCCGGACAGCTTTGCAGCACACAAGGACGCCATCTGCAACCACCACCACCTCATCAAGGCTGCCCAAAGGACCTCCTTCAAAGACCGCCTCGACAACAACTCACCCGACAGCAAGGAGCTCTTCAACATCGTGAAGGAACTCTGCAACTCCAGCTCCAACACCAACGACATCCCACCATCGCAAGCCCTGTGCGACTCCCTCGCCACCTTCTTCCACCGCAAGATAGCAGACATCCACGACAGCTTCAACACCCAGACAGCTCCAACAGACAGCAACACAACAGGCTCTCCTCACATCATCGACTACGACCCCCTGCTAGCCTGGGCCAGCGTCAGCATCGATGACACCATCAAGACAATGAGCACAATCCACTCCGGCTCTCTGTCAGACCCATTCACGCACCACGTCTTCAACAAAGCAAGCAGCTCCATCGCACCCCACCTGCGCAACGTCATCAATCTCTCCCTCGAGACCGCGACCTTCCCAGAGAGCTGGAAACACTCCGAGATCAACGCTCTACTCAAAAAACCCAAGGCAGACCCAAGAGACCTCAAGAACTTCCGGCCCATCTCTCTGCTCCTGTTCCCGGCCAAAGTCATCGAGAAGATCGTCAATCAACAGCTAACCCGATACCTCGAAGAAAACAGAATCCTGGACCCTTCTTAGTCAGGGTTCCACAGCAACCACAGCACCGAGACCGCCCTCATCGCCGCCACCGACGACATCAGGACCCTGCTGGACAACGGTGAGACCGCAGTACTCATCCTCCTAGACCTCTCCACCGCCTTTGACACCGTCTGCCACCGCACACTACACGCACCCCTCCACGCCGCAGGGTTCCGAGACAAGGCTCTGGAATGGACCACATCCTTCCTCTCAGGCAGAACCCAGAGCGTCCACCTCCCCCATTCCGATCCGAAGCCTCCGAGATCATCTGCGGTGTACCCCAGGGCTCCTCCCTCAGCCCGACACTGTTCAACATCTACATGACCCTGTTTGCACACGTCGCCCGTCAGCACGACCTTAACATAATCTCCTATGCCGACGACACTCAACTGATCCTCTCCCTCACCAAGGACCCCATCACTGCCAAAGCCAACCTCCACGAAGGAATGAAGGCCGTCACCGACTGGATGAGGGCCAGCCGCCAGAAGCTGAACTTGGACAAGATGGAGGTCCTCATCCTCGGCTCCAACCCTTCAGCCTGGGATGACTCCTGGTGGCCGACGGCACTGGGGACAGCCCCGACACCCACAGACCACGCACGCAATCATCCTAGACTCAACGCTCTCAATGACCAAGCAAGCCAACGCCGTCTCCTCCTCCTGCTTCAACACCCTCTGCATGCTCTGCAAAATCTACAAATGGATCCCAACAGATACAAGAAAGACAGTCACCCAGGCCCTCGTCAGCAGCAGACTCGACTACGGAAACGCCCTCTACGTGGGAGCCCCGACCAAGCTCATCAAACGACTGCAACGCATCCAAAACGCCTCGGCACGACTGATCCTCGACGTACCACGCCACAGCCACATCACCACCTGAGAAACATGCACTGGCTCCCCTTCAACAAGAGGATATCCTTCAAGCTCCTCATCCACTCACACAAGGCACTCCACAAGACCGGCCCTGCCTACCTCAACAGTCGTCTCTCCTTCCACATCCCCAACCGCCAGCTATGCTCTGCCGACCTCTCACTAGCCACCGTTCCACGCATCCGAAGAACTACCACCGGCGGCAGATCCTTCTCCCAACTCACCGCCAAAACATGGAACACCCTCCCACTGAGCCTACGACAGACCCAAGACCTGCTGACCTTCAGGAGAACACTGGCTGTTCGATCAGTAGCAGCCCCCCCAGCGCCTTGAGACCCTCGCAGGTATGTAGTGCGCTTTAAAAATGATTGATTGGGGGGCGTGGCCAAGATGGCGGGGTGAGCGGACGTCTTCTCGACCGGCTCCAGCTCCTCGAGGCCCCCGGACCTAGTTAAATCGCAGATTCTCCCCCCAATTCTCCGGGAGAACGCGCAGGGGAGCCGTCGGAGCACGAAAGGAGGCTGTTTGGTGGACCCGGAGGGCGCGACACATGTACGCGGCGCCCGCCGGACGGCAGAGACGGCATCAACGACGGGAGGCGGAGCTTCAGGCCGGGCCCCGGGAGAGTGTGCCCGGCCGCGAGACTACGGGAGTGCCGATCCCGGCGACGCGGCCTCCAGCTTCGGGACGAGGCCCGCCGACGCCAGACAGAGGAGGGCAGCATTGGCCGGGTGAGGAGAGCACACCAACAGCGGCACATCGAGGGGCGAGCTGACATCGCTGGCTGCGCGCTCAGATCTGGGCTCGCCACGAGGACGACCGCACGTGGAGCGGCGGCCGGACCACAGAGCCCCAAGGTCACGGCGGAACCCGAGAGGCAGTGGGGTGCACCAGTGAGGTGCAGAGCAGCAACGGCCAGCGCCCAGAGGGCGGCAGGCAAGTAGCCTTCAGGACAGCGGCCTTCCCCGGAGCAGCCAGCGGACCCGACAGAGCGGGGCAGCTGGGACTACACCCCTCCACACGGGCGGCGGCGGCGGACGGACCCTGATACGGTGCACTGCGGAGGACGGGCAGGAGTGGACTGGTGGCCCCCGTTTTCCTTTCTGTCCCCCCCGACCTCGGTAGGTCCCGGCGAGAGCAGAGGAACACAGAGTGGAGCACGAGCCGGGGCGGCCCGGTGGACAAGTAAGACTGGCGGGGTAGAAGGCCTGGACTCTGCAACAGCCGGGCTCCCCCACGCGCCGGGTCGGGAGGAGGCCGCCGATGGGAAGCTGGTCCACAGCATGGAGCGCCTCCAACGGCCGGGGGAAGGGGCCTGAAGCGCAGCACCCACGCTAGAAAGAGGAGAAGGCCACGTGGACGGCAGAGTAGGAGTGGGTGGAGAACACGTGGACGCGCGGAGCCGGAGCAGGGATCCCGGCAGGGGCCTAGCGGCGCGGACATGGCAGGCAGTAAAGGAGGGAAGAAAGGAGAACGCACCCTCCCCGAACTGTTGAACCGCCACCCGCAGAGAGTGGACAGAGGGCAGCAGTCGCCCCACGCTTCCGGGAGTGCCCCGGACCCCAACGGGGGAGAACCCCCACTCACCAGGTCCTTTATGGAGTCCCTCTTCGGATCCCTGCGGGAGCATTTCCAAACTCTAAAGAAAGAAGTAGCCGGGGAAGTACGGGAGATCCGCCGAGAGGTGGACGGATTAGGCGAACGGGTGGCTACGGCGGAAGAAGCAGGCCAACGGAGGGGCGAGGAGGTTGAACAACTCCAACAGGAGGTGCTGAGACTCAGAGATCAGCAGATCGACCTTCAAGCACATGCCGAGGACCTTGAGAATAGGTCTCGGCGAAACAACATACGGGTTCGCGGAGTCCCATCTGCAGAGGAGGGTACAGACGTGGCAGGTTACTTGAGAAGCCTGTTCCGAGAGGTTCTGGGGGAGCCGGAGGACTTTCCCATCCGCATAGACAGGGCGCACAGAGTAGGAGCACCGCGGAGAGCATCCATGCCTCCCCCGGACATTCTGGCTTACCTCCCGGACTACCCGCTCAAGGAGCGTATCATGGCGGAGGCTCAGAAGCGGCAGGCACTGACTTTCCGGGGACACTCGGTGGCATTATATCAGGACTTATCGTCCATCACGCTCCAGAAACAGAAGACATTTAAGGTAGCTACCGACTTCCTGAGAGAACACCGGACTCCTTACGCCTGGGGCCACCCCTTTAGACTTATTTTCAGATGGAATGGAACCCTGCATCAATTACACTCCCTTCAAGAAACAAGTGGGGTCCTGGGCCTCACCGCTGGGGAGGAGGACATGGTCCCACGACACCGGAGGCGCACTGGAGAGGACGGATGTCAGCGGGTGGCCGGGCGGCGATCCCGGGATCGGCGAACCCGGCCGGACTCTCCCACACGGGGGGCAGGTATGGCCGACGCGGTGTCGGCGGTGGCCGAGACCACGGGCTCTGGCGATGTTGCGCTGACGGCGTAAGGAAGCTCCGGGGGGAGATCACCATAGCCACCTACTAATGCAGGTTTGGGGGCTGGGGGGGGGGTGGGGGGTCGCGGGGAGGGGACAGTGGCTGGACGTCCACTTCGGAACTTCTCCATAGACTGGTTCCCTCGGGAACTCGACTTGGACTATTGAGGGATGGGGTTTGGTATTGGGGGTGGAGAGGGAGAGGAGGGGGATTCAGGGGTGTTGGGGGGTTGTTCTGGTTGGGGTTTGGGGGTAGTTTCGAGGTGTTCTGAGGGGGAGCGGGAGGAGGGAGGGAGGGAAGGGGGTCCGGGGGCGGGGTGGGTCGGGGGGGGGGGGGGGTCCAGGGAGGGAAGGGAGGGAGTCCAGTGCGTTAGCGGATCACAAGCCGCAGGGAGGGCCTCTGCGACACGGCTGCTTGGCCCACAGGTGACCTATGCTATCCCTATAGTTTTTCAACATGCCTCCAGTGACTCTTAAGATTGTGACGCTTAACGTCCGGGGCCTCAATAACCCAGTGAAACGGCGCGCGGTACTGTCCCTGTTAGAAGGCACCCAGGCTGATATATGTCTCCTCCAGGAGACTCACCTCCTGCCCAGAGATTGCCACAGACTGCGCTCACATAAATTCCCGACACAATTCTTCTCATCAGGCAATACTAAGACAGCGGGGGTTGCGATCCTGGTAGCTAGGACGTTTAGGGGAGAGGTCCTCCACAAAGTAGCGGAACAAAAAGGCCGGCTGTTGGCATACCGGTGTAGAGTGGGGGATCTTCACTTCACGATAGGATCCCTCTACAGCCCGAACGATCAACAGGAGCGCTTTCTCCGTGCGGCGCTGGGGGACATCACGGCCACACCAGACAGGCACATTATAATAGGGGGGGACTTTAATATGGTCTTTAGCTCGGAGCTTGACAGTTCAGCACACCGTTCACCTCAGGCCAGTGAATTCTCGGCCGGGTGCAAGGTGCACCTGTCCGACATGGACCTTCATGATCTATGGCGCAGCCAGCACCCCACGGAGCGGGAGTACTCATACTATTCCCACGCACACAAAACTTACGCGAGACTGGACCTCCTACTGGTCACTGGGCCAGTTCGCGCCCTGGCCACCGGGTCGGAGATGGGGGTGATCTCCTTGTCGGATCACGCCCCGGTTAGCGCTACGCTTAGCCTACCGCCGGTTTCCTGCCCCCCACGGGTGTGGCGTCTGCGTGACGCCTTACTACACAGGCGAGCGGTCGTCTCAGATATTTCCAACAAGATTCAGGAATATCAATCCCATAATGATGAATCGGACACATCTCGAGCGACCCACTGGGCTGCTCTGAAGGCGGTACTCCGAGGGGAGTTTATTGCTATCTCGTCGGCGGACAACAAGGACCGGCGGCATAAGCGGGAAGAACTCACTCAAAGGGTACGGGAGCTAGAACAGATGCACTGTAGAACAGGCGCTCCTAGGATATGGCGCCAGCTTAAGGCGGCAAGGAAACTCCTGACAGCCTTAGACATGGACCGCGCCGAATACGCGGCCTTGCGTCTACGGCACGCCTATTACACAGGGGGGGACAAATGCGGGCAGTTGTTGGCGACTAGACTTCGGGTGGCCCGACAGAAACAGATAGTAAAAGAAATCTCCGACCCTACGGGTCGGTTGGTCACGGATGATGCGCAGATAGCGGAGACTTTTCGGAGGTTTTACGCTGACCTCTACGCCGGGGACCCCCCGGACGAATCCGCGATGACGAAGTACCTAGACTCGGTTTCACTGCCTTCCTTGTCCCCTACCCAAGCGGCGGATCTAGACCGGGACATACGGGTGGAGGAAGTGATCTCCGCCATTGCCAACCTCAAGCACGGCAAATCTCCTGGGCCGGACGGTTATACGCCCCTTTTCTATAAAACGTTTTGCGGGTTGCTGGCCCCACTCCTCGCTCGCCTTTTTAACTCGTTCTCGGAGCCGGGCGCCATCCCACCGGACCTGCTGCGGGCCTCCCTCACGGTCATTCCCAAGCCGGGGAAGGATCGGGCGCAGTGTGGGTCCTATCGGCCAATTTCTCTTCTAAATATAGATCTGAAACTATATACCGGGATCCTGGCGTCCCGATTGGCCCCTCACTTACCGGGACTCGTGGACCCGGACCAGGCGGGCTTCGTCCCGGGTCGGCAGACAGTGGACAATACCAAGAGGATTGTTCATCTTATAGAGAAGGCGTCTCGGATCCCGGGGGAGAAGATGCTTCTCTCGATAGACGCCGAAAAGGCGTTCGACCGAGTCCACTGGCCGTACTTGGAGCGGGTGTTATTGAAGGCGGGGCTGGGGGACCGGTTCCGACGCCAGATCCTCAATTGCTATAAACTCCCAACGGCAGTGGTACGGGTGAACGGTTACAGCTCCGGGAGCTTTGCCATCGAGAGAGGAACGAGGCAGGGATGCCCGTTGTCCCCTCTCCTCTTCGCTCTGTACATGGAGCCTTTTGCTCAACGGGTACGTGACAACCCGGCTGTGAGAGGGGTGAAGTTTGGGGGCTTTATCCACGCTATTAGCCTGTATGCTGACGATGACATCTTGTCCCTGGAGGACCCGCTTCAGGCCCTCCCGGCCAGTATTGCAGAGCTGACCGCCTTTGCGGAGGTGGCGGGCTTTAAGATGAACATGGGGAAATCGGTGGCACTGGACCTGTCTCTTAAATCGGCAACTGGCGCCCACCTGCGGGACCGGTTCCCGATAGTCTGGTCAACGGACCTGGTGCCGTATTTGGGGATCCAACTGGCCCCCACGGTCCCCGCGATGGTGGCGGCTAATTACCTCGCCTTGGGCAGGAAGGTCCGGGAGGAGATGGGCCGATGGGGCCGCGGCACCCTCTCGTTGCTAGGTAAAATAGCGGCCGTCAAAATGACGATCCTGCCCCAGATACTATACCTGTTCTGAGCACTCCCAGTGCAGCCGCCAGTCGGCTGGCTTCAGCAGATGCAATCAGACATGGGGCGTTTTATTTGGCAGGGCAAGCGGCCTAGGATGAGGAGAGCTCTCTCAATGTTGGCGCCGGAGGCGGGGGGTCTGGGAATTCCGGATCTCCGTAAGTACTATCAAGCGGCACAACTACGGTACCTGGTAGAATGGAGCAGATGGGAATCGGACAAGCACTGGCTCTTCCAGGATCAGGCGGTGGCCGGTCGCCCACTACAGGAAATACCGTTCTTGCGTAGGGCTCACCGACCGGCAAACGTCTACGCCTCTTATATCACAAGGGTGCCGTTGCGTGTATGGGATGCTACCTATGCCCTGCACGGTCTGACGACCTTCCCATCGCCGCTAACTCCCTTGCTGGACAACCCCGACTTCACCCCGGGCATGGACGGAAGAGCTTTTGGTCACTGGCGTGAGGCGGGCTGCAGGGCCCTATGCCACATGTATGATCCGGAGGGGGTTATCCCCTTCACGCTCTTCCGACAGGAATACACCTTTCCGGAGACCGAGAGGCTACGCTATTTGCAGGTTCGCCACTGGGCCATGAATCCTCAGGTGCGGGAAACGGCGAATCGGAGACTCCTTCCCTACGAACGCTGGCTCCTATCCCGCACGACCGACGCAAAGCTCATAACTGACCTGTATCGATTCCTCCAGCTTCCCGCCTCGCACTATCACAACCCAGGGAGGGAACGATGGGAGAGAGAGTTGGGAAGGCCCTTGAGCACTAAAGAGTGGGACCAAGTAGCATATAGATCCAGACACTCGGCATACCACACGGGCCTCACTGAAACCCTCACGAAGGTCTCCACATATTGGTATTATACCCCGGAACGCATACACGACATGGACCACAGTAAAGATGCCAGCTGTTGGAGGGGGTGTGGACGAGTGGGTACACTGACACACATTCTGTGGGATTGCCCGCTCCTGGGTTCCTACTGGAAAGAGGTGATAGACGAGGTTGACCGTCATTTCAGTATTGAGCTGCCACGTTTCCCCGCCTATGTCTTATTGGGCCTCCCGAACAGCCTGATGTACCCGTTGAAATCCCGCAGAGGTAGGCAGAGAGCCATCGCATTAGGATCAGCGATACAGAACATCCTAGCACACTGGCGCACCACGACACTCCCCACGGTTACGGGTTGGCTCCACAGACTGTGGCATGTTTTGGGCATGGAGAAAATGTCACTTACAGTGGCGGGGGATGTGGAGCAGTTCCCTGAGATTTGGCAGCCGTTTCAGTCTCTACTGGTTGTGGAGTTTCGAGAGCTGACATGCCCGAGATACCTCCGGCTCCTGCGGCTCACCTCGCCGGAAGATTAGGCCTTCGGAATGGACGCAGAGCCGGGACCTGGAGGGAGGAGGCGACAGAAGGAGACGGGGAGATCCTACATACGCACTGGACGGAGGGAGGGTTGGGGGGGTGTGGGAGTTGGGGGGGGGGTTTCTTCTCTATTTGAGTGTCAGGAGCGGCTGCTCCGAGGGGACAGTGGAGCCGGCGAGCCCCCTACTCGGCATAGCGCACGGGCCTTCTAGCGTTGCAACCTCTTGGGCCAATGACTTCAGGAAGGGGGTCTCCCTTATTCTATACTATAGGCTTCCCATGAAGGCACAGTCCTCAGGCAGAGACTCCGTGGGAGTGAGTGTGTCCTTATCCTCCTGGTTAGAAACGCGGCCGGCCCAGAAGGGTTGTAGGCGACATGCTGTGTTAGAGCTCATACTGTTCGATGTGTCCCCAACGCTGCTACCGTGCTGCTATCACTTTGTGACATTCGCCGGCCCGTTGGGTTGTAGGCGCCAAATGCTAATGCCACTCTTGACACTCTTCAATAAAAACGATTTAAACCTAAAAATGATTGATTGATTGATTGATTTCTCACACTTCTCGGATACACAGAGGAGATACCAGTGACATAGCACAAATTTGTTTAATTTAGTCTGCTACTGGCCAAATGGCGGGTGGCCTGCAGATGGGGCCGAGGCCGAGCGCCCAAGTTCAAGGAACGTATTGGTGACATGACACTTTGGTAAGACCAAGCATACACTTACTCCGAACTCCTTCCACTCTCGTCACGTCCCCGTGATATTTGGGACCCATTCAAATTGTATCTCCTGGAGCACCCAATGGAGGCCGGAAAAGGGCCATGATCCCCCCCACATACTGTAACGTATGCCCTGATTATGGATGGTTGACGGGTGATGTCTCTAAATTTGATTGTATTGGTAAATGTTTTCTACTACCCAGATCTTTATAAGATGTGTGCAGGATTGGGGTAAAATGCACATGTTATGAGATGTCTTAGTATTTCAGATTCTGCGTCATAGCAATATGATGGTTAGATGTTGGTGCTGTGCATGTACCTATCTATGTACTGTCATTATCATGCTGGTGTCTTTTTGCTAAGTTCTAAGTAAAAACTCAATAAACAAATCTTAAAAAAAAAAAAGATGAACGTAGTATGCTAGCACTTCAGTGCTTCAAACCTTTCTATTTTTTTCACCAATGGATGACTGTCAATGCGAGAGATATGTTGTGAAAAAAAAACAGGGCAACTCACACCCTTCACATTAGCAGCTGGCTAAAGTACTTTGGGATTTGGCCAACCTAAAAGACATTTTGTTTGTCAAAGATCAACGTCAAGGAATAGACAATGAGAAAGCAGATGCTCCACAGAAAACTGATCTTAATACAAGAGGCCTCAATGTGGTGTCAAATTATTGAAGGAGGAATTTTGAAGAAGAAGGGTGTCTGAATCCTTCCCCTTAATGATTACATTTAATTTTAAAGATGCCCTCGATTAAAAATTTTAAATTTCCTTTTAAAGGTGCCCTCAACGGTGCTCCCAAAAGGAACTATTTCTCATACTTTTCAATTTCTATGATTTGTTTTTTTGTGTGTCTCAAACCTCCTCACATATATTCAATTCTACGCAATGACTTGTGATGATACTCACATTATCTACATGTCATATCTAATTTACAATCTGGAGAAAAGATCAACATTAATTACAGAATACACATAAAACATTATCACATGTATCAACTGTAGATAGAAACTTGGGAAACAGACTATCAACCCTCAAAGCTAACTAACAATGACAAACAAAGAAGGGGCGTGGCTAGCGAGCCACAATGGCGGACGCGACTCTATAGAGCTCCGCTACCTCTTCCCCGACTTATCCTGTAGTCGGCGATCCTGCGGTGCTGTCCTTGCCACTGAAACCGGCAGCGGGGTGCTGTGCGACGGAGGAGGTGCTGGCGGAGACCCGGAGAGCCGTGGAGCCGCACGACGGGCTGCGGTGCAGCGGGGACACCCGCGTTGGAGGCCGGCGAGTGGTGGTGGGCCGCGAGGCTCTCCCGCGGAGCGCTGACTGGAGACAGCCGCGGTGCGGCGGCGGCCGTTGGGAGCGGGCGAGCGGCCCGTGGGGGCGACCATCCCCCGGTTGCGGCGAGGCTGTGGTGGAGGAGGCAGCGGACGTGCTGACACTGCGCCGTTTGCGGACACACGCCGCATTGGAACTCTGGCGTGGATGGACCGCCTGGCGAGCGGCTGCTGGACGGGTGAGGGCGGCTGCGGGGGCCTGTGGCTAGTCCCCGCCCACAGGGCCGCAGACAGTGATGCTGCTCCGGTGAAGCTAATCCGGAGTACACCACCACGGATACCATTGGGGTCGCCTCAGCCGGTGAGTCTGGGAGAGCTGCGAGATTTTTGCGTGGAGGGAGCGGGGCGGCCTACTTCCCACGGCTGTCCCTGCCCGCCCTGGCGGGGCATTTGGCGCTGTCGGGCGAACGTGAAAGGAGCCCACTCGCGAGGAACTGTTGGCTGCGCTGCGGCGCGAAGTTGGGAGACCGGCGCCGGCGGAGAGGCGAAATTGGCAGAGAGTGAAGGTACGCTTGGCGATCCGCCCTGCATGGGGGCGTCAGTGTCCCTGCCTGAGGCGACCCTGCCCGGCCGCTGCTGACCGCCCAGGGAGGTGGCTGCCCTCTGCGTGCTGAGACGCACTGCCTCGCCTGGCTCCTCCTGGGTGTGACGCCGCGACTGCAGGCCAAGGGGACTGGACCGTGGTCCCCGACTGTGGGAGAGGTGCCGGGGGGCACACGAGGGACGGCCCGACTGCTGGCCGCTGCTGCGGTCCTCGCTGACGACCTTTGCCTGCGACTGGACGAGTGTGGCAGACCCAGTGCCGATAGCCCGGGTGGGCCTCCCCTGGGGGCGCTGACCGGACGGGTGCCGGCTGCGGTCTAGCGGCGGCTGTCCTGAGGCGGTTGGCAAGAAGACGTCGCGGGTGTGGCCGGTCTTTGGGCGATTGGTGGTGGATGCCCACGGCGCAGCAACTAGTGATGGGCCGCATGCGCGCCAAGCTGCAGCAGGGCCCACAACGGGCATCGACTCCTGACCGTGTCCGCCCTCACGAGGGGATGGAGGAGGGTCCGTCGTCGACCGCGGCACTGGCGGCCAAGATGGACTCCGTGCTGGCCACAGTGGAGAAAATAGGGACAACCTTGGAGCAAACTAGGACGTCCCTGGAGAGCCGCATTGATAAAGTCACCTCGGACATCACGCTCCTTCATGCAGACCACCGCAGGCTGGCGGAAACGGTTGCCACCCAGGGGCAGACGTTGTCGGAGATGCAGCCGGTCGTTCGCAGCCACGCAGCTGCCCTACAAGACATGCTGGATCGTATTCACGCCTTAGAAGACAGGGCGGAGGATGCTGAAGGGTGCTCCCGCCGCAATAATGTCCCGCCGTGGGCCTGCCGGAGGGCGAAGAAGGGCGAAACCCGGAACAATATGTGGAAGATTGGCTGCGGGTGGTCATGCCGCCTGGGAAGCTGTCGACTCACTTCACGGTGGAAAGAGCTCATCGTGTGCCTGCTCAGAGGCCGCCGCCGGGCGCCCGGCCGCGCCCATTCCTGTTCAAGCTGCTGAACTATATAGACAGAGACGCCATCCTCAGAGAGACCCGTAACATGAATGGTCTGTCGGTGAGCGGCAGTCAAGTGATGCTTTTCCCGGACTACACCACGTTGGTGCAGCGCCGCAGAAATAATTACATGGCAGCGAAACGCCAACTTCGTGAGCTGGCGCTGCCGTACTCGCTGCTGTTCCCTGCTCGGTTGTGTGTGGTCGAAAAAGGAAAGACTCACTACTTTGACTCCCCGGCGGAGGTTTGGGCCTGGCTGGAGGAGAAGGGACTACGGACTGGGCAGAGGCCGGCAGACCCGGGTGACAGAGCCCGCCCCAACAGAGGCGGCAGACGTCGTCAGCAACGTAGAGCAGCGCGAGAGATGCCGGCGCGGTCAGTGGCTCCAACGGCGGAGAAAATGCGACAAGAGCGTCGGAATGTGCTGCAGGCGGTCACGACACTGGCCAGCCTGAGCCAGATGGACTCATCGGACCAGGAGGGGCGACCTGAGGTGCTGGTGAGTGGGTCAACGTCTCCGACGACGTCCCTCTCCGAGGGCTTCGGTGGGCCGGTGGTTACCCCACAGACTGCAGATGGTATCCTGGACTGAGAGATGGCCTGAGGACTAACGCTGGTGCAAGTACCATGAAATTGACTTATGTCCCTGGGGACCCGGAGGGTGAGTTTGGGCCCTGGAGCTAGTCTGGTGGTCCTCCTGACCTGGGAGGGGGATCTGTTGTGGTCACGGCTGCTCGTTCAGGATGGGTCTCCCTTAGGGGAAACAGTAGATCTTGGTGGCCCCCGGGGGGCACTTGCCTGCACCTCACTGGTCGCACCGCTCATCACTGGAAAGCAGTTCATAGAGGCACACCACACTTCGATGGCACACGGGGACACCGGTGGCGAACATTCCTCCGCACGTCACTACCCCAGGTCACACCCTGACCTAGTTTTCACCCGCGTAGGGTCACGTAAGTTTGGACGGACACACTTGTGCGCTTCGCCCCAGCCGTTACACACTTGTTATTGTTATGTTACTATTATTACCTCAGATCACAGCTACCTTCCTACACCGCAGCGCACACTAGCTCTGCCACTTGCCCGGTCCCGGTCCCCCCCGACATAGCACAGCTGCGCCATGACGCGGGTTAACATTGGTACATGGAACATACGGGGTATGCACACTCCCACGCGGCGGTACTCCATTTTCGCCTACTTGCAGTGGCACTCAGCCGGCATCGCACTATTACAGGAGACACACATGACGCAGCCCGAGTTAGAGAAGTTGCGACGGCGCTGGAGGGGCCAGGTGCATGGCACGGTGTACTCAGCACAGGCTAGGGGCACCCTCGTGTGGGTCAGAGCGGGCGTCCCCTTTGTCAGCGAGGATGTGTCTGTGGACACTGAGGGTAGGTGCACATTAGTATGGGGAACGCTGAACGGCCAGGCTGTATTATTGGCTTCGATCTATGCCCCAAACATTGACCAGATACCCTTCCTCGCGTGTCTGTCGCTAGCGGTAGCGCCGCACGTCGGTATCCCCTGGCTGCTTGGAGGGGACTTTAACTCTGTCTTAGATGTGCACCTGGACAGGTCGTTCCCTCCGCTCCGTGCGACGGCCGCTGCCTCCACGGCCCGTGCGTTGGTCAACTGGCTTTCACAATGGGGGGTGCTGGATATTTGGCGTACTCGGTGCCCCACGGATCGAATCTACTCTTATTATTCCTCTACGCATGATCTGCATGTGTGGTTGGATAGGATGGTAGGATCCCCGGCGCTGCTGCCTCTGGTGGAGAGCGTAGAATATCTGGGGCGCACGCACTCTGACCATAACCCCCTGAGGCTCCGACTTAGCTGGGATGCGGGTCGTCCTCCCATACCCACTTGGCGACGGAGGACCTGGACTTCCGCTCGTCGGTGGAAACCGCGCTCCTCTCCTATTATGAGCTCAACGAGGGCACAGCGAGCGATGCACGGGTGGAATGGGATGCGCTCAAAGTAGTGATTCGCGGTCATTGTTTGGGGACCACATGGAATATGCGGAGGCAGATAGCGGGGTCGCTCACCCCTCTTGAATCCCGGCTGCTTCAGCACGAGCGGGAGGGAGAGGGGGGTGGTGCACGAGCACAACAGTTGGCGGACCTGCGCGCCGAACATGCTGAGCTCCTGTAACGCCTGAGGTTTCTGAACTATGCGGCACACACGGCCCGCACACATGCATCGGCCGACAGGGCAGGTCGACTGCTTGCCTGGCTCTTGAAGCAGGAGACGACCCGCGCCCCAGTCGCGGCGATACGTACACCAGGGGGAGAGCTCGTGTGCAGCCATCGGGACATTCATAGAGTCATGACAGACCATTATGCACAGCTGTACCGTGCGCGAGGACACTGCTCGGGGGAGGATCTCGAGCGGTTTATAGGGCAGGCGCGACTGCCTACGGTCACTGCTGAGCATATGGAGGCTCTCAACTGTCCTCTTACACTGGAAGAGATAGGAGACGCCATCTCCTCAATGGCATCTGGGAAAACTCCGGGCCCCGATGGGTTGCCCACGGAGTTTTATAAAGCCTACCATGAGCAACTGGTGCCACACCTCCTTGGGGTATATAGGGCGGCGGTTGAGGCAGGCGCATTACCTCCCTTGATGAGTGAGGCCTACTTGGTGTTCCTGCCCAAGCCGGACCGGGACCCCACAGACCTGGGGTCCTACCGCCCGCTGGCGCTCCTCAACACTGACTGCAAGATCTTGGCTAAGGTGCTGGTGGAGCGCTTGGCACCGGTGGTTGCACACTTAGTCTATGCCGACCAGAATGGGTTTGTGCCGAAGCGCAGTACGTCCTTGAACCGGAGGAGATTTTTCAGGGCAGGCTGCCTAATATTGGACCTGGAAAAGGCATTTGATTGCCTGGAATGGCGGTACCTCTTGGCACTTCTGCTGCGTTTCGACCTTGGCTTGGAGTTTCTGCAGCTGGTGGGCCTCCTTTACAAAGACCCTAAGGTGAGGGTGCGACTGGGGCCATACATATCCGCCGCCATACTGATCTGCAGGGGAACCCGGCAGGGATGCCCGCTGTCGCCGCTCCTGTTCGCTTTGGCGATGGAGCCCCTGGCAGCGGCTATACACGAGCGGACGGCAGCTGGCATACCCCTGGGGGACACTATACAACAGGTGTCGCTTTATGCCGACGATCTGTTGGTGTATATGCGGGACGTTGATGACATTCCACCTCAGCTGGCCCACGTCCTGCGAGATTTTGCCGCCCTTTCGGGGCTCCGGGTGAACGCCAGCAAATGCTACCTTTACGCGTTCGGCGATGGGCGGCAAGACCCTGGTTATGTCCTAAACTGCACCAGAGTACAGTGGAGAGGTGACACCTTCCGATACCTGGGACTCCGCATATACCGTCAGCCGGCGGACCTAATTGACGGTAACCTGGGCAGGGCCTTCACGGTCATCAAATCCCAAGTGCGCTTCTGGAATACGCTTCCACTCACGGTCACGGGAAGAGTGGCGCTGTCCAAAATGGTGGTCCTCCCACGGCTCCTGTACTATTTCGCTAACCTGCCTTATTACATCCCGGCGGCCTTCTTCGCCAAGCTGTCGCAAACCCTTAGGGACTTCATCTGGGGGAATAGCCGACACAGGATGTCCCTCAGGAAACTCTACCTCCCGATAGATCAGGGAGGGTTGGCGGCACCCTGCTTCGAGCATTACTACCTAGCAGCCCAACTGCAGTGGATAGCGCGCTGGTTGGCGGATAGGGGTTGCGAGGACACTGCGTCCATGGGCTCACCGTATACACTTGAGCAGTTGTTGGTGCTCTTCCACCCAGCCTCCAGGAGTGCAGCCCCAGCCCCGCTTCTCCTCGCGGTGGCGTATCGCTGTTTCCGCAGGAGCCTATTCCTGACTCGGCACGTACTCCCGTATGCGCCAGCGCTGCCACTGGAAGGTACCCCCAGTGTAGGGGGACCGCTTACTGCCCTTGCGCTTACAAAGTGGCGAGAGGCGGACATCCAGACCCTAGGAGATCTGTATCAAGACGGACAGCTCCTCTTGTGCGACTTGCTGGTGGAAGAGGGGGGCCTACCTCCCGGACAGTTCCTGACCTATCACTTCTTAGTACGGACCTTGGGCGCCCGGTGGGGAGATATGGCTGTGGAGCCCTGCCAGCACCTAACTATACAGTACTTGCACATCCTGGGATGGGGCTGCCACCTGATTAGGTGGTTCGCGGCATCGTTGCGGACGCACACGGCGATTTCCCTGGAACCGTTTAGGCACAAATGGGATGTGAACCTAGGGAGGCAGGTGACGGACAAAGAATGGGAACACATACTGAAAAGCCCGGTGCGCATCCCCAGAAACATGCGCCTCAGACAGATACAATTATTCGTCGTCCATAGGGCATATCTCAACCCCGCGGTCCTTAATAGTTACTACTGTCACGCACACGCAAAGTGTCCTAGATGCGCTACACCGGGGGCCGACATCATACATAAGCTATGGGGCTGCTGCAAATTACACTCTTACTGGCGCGCAGTTCACGACTCCCTGCACACTATCATGGGGAGGGACATATCCTTCGACTGGGTGGTCTACCTACTGCATCACTTTCGTAGGACGAGCGCGACCAAGGTGACATCTCGGTTCTTGGATTTAGGGCTCGCGGTTGCCAAGCGCCTCATAACCAGGCGGTGGAAGGAACAGGACCCGCCCCACCCGCGGGCGTGGGGGCGCTCACTTGCTGCATGGGCCGGAGCGGAGCGGACTGCTATTAGGCGGGAGGAGACACTAAGGTTGAGGAAGATGCCCATAGCCGCGCAATGGGAGGAGATGCTTCAGGCGCTCAGACATGCTGAGGTGGGGGATGGGAGGGGTGAGCAGGGGGGGCGACGTCAAGCCGGGCAGCGGACAATCCGCCGGAGTGACCCCGTAGGGTTCCACACACAACACGCACCCGCACTGGGTGAGAGGGGACAATGCATCCGGGCGTGTGATGGTGTGCTGCAGCTTCGTCACTCAATGCAATCGGGGGGGGGACTACACGGGGGCAGGGATAGCGATAGGCACACTGGAGCTGGTCTACTTTTGAGGTGGTTGCGGTTCTTTCTGTTTGTTTTCTTATCGTTTCTGGACAGTGGCTGCGGATTCGGCTGCAGGGCTCATGGAGATATCCTGATGAGCCCACGCGGGGGAAGGCAGGACTGCATATCTCGATATTTGAGATTTCTGCCTTATTAGGGGTTCAATGCAGCGGGGCGGAGCTCATCCAGCTATGACCTACTTATGTATCCTTTCAGTGCGCTATGCACTAATGTTCTACCCAGGGAGCTCGCATGCTACTGTACCGAATGTTTGTATTGGTGTTTGATAAAATAACAAAAACTAATAAAAACAGATTTAAAAAATAAAATAAAAAATCAGGATGCTCGAAGTGCCATAAGTGACTGCTGAAGAACTCTCCCAGAATAATGACTGGTAGAGAAAACAAGCATTGGCATAGCCCATAGGTCTCGCCTTTGGGACCTTGTAAGTGTTTAGCTAGACCTATTGGCTTTTCTAATATGTTTAAGCTCTGTTGTAGATAAATGTGGCTTGTGTATAGCAAAGTTATAGTAAAAAGTGTTATAAGCATTTTGTTACCTTTTCTATAATTAAGATATGTATAACTGAACAACTTTATTAAAATAAGAACATAAAAAAAAAAAAAAATACAATGACAAACAAAGAAGGTGTGGTCACGAAGGCAACCAAGATGGCAGCCTAGCACAGAAATCCGCTCAGCAAGAATGATTCTTGGCAGCAGGGAGCCGTCATATATGACTGATACCACCTATCTGCATGTGGATGACATGCTAAACTCCGTCAGTCCAAGGGGGACAGTGTGGAGCCAGTTGTGAAGGCGTTGTGGCCTTCGCCGTGACTGTGGCCTATCTAGGAGTCTTGACCTTGGAGTCCTGCCAGCGAGAGGGGCTGCTGGTGAACCTGAGGCTAGCTACCTTGCTCATCTGCTTTGTTGGACAGTAGTGTCATTTTTTTTTCTACCTGAGCTGAGCGATACTTGTGATGTGCCCACCTGAGCTCTGGGAGGCGGCGGTAGGGGCTGGCCGGAGTAAGGCATTGCGGAGGACTCCAAATGGCTCTTAGGTAATTCACAGACTCTACTTTCTCCCCTTGTCATCAAATTACCTGTGGTCACCAAGGGGAGCCCCTACCTGATTTACAGTGCAGAATCAGCTATTTTCTGGAAGCCTTAACATCAGGTATTCCATGCTATGTCCAGCGCAACTAAAGGTGGAACTGGATAGTAAGGCCCTTATCTTTCATTCCGCCACAGTGGCCACCCATTTTTACAAGTCACTCTCTCTAGCCAGGAACTCTCCTAAATCACCGCCCAGATTCTTGAGCGGAGACAGGTTTGACCAATGGAGGAAGACTGCTAGAGAGAGGACTGACACTATGTGTTGGGTTTGTATTTCCCTTCATATTTTCACTATTTCTGCAGCGTTGTTTTCATAAGTGCTCTTTTTTCAATGATTGTATTGCAAGTACCATAATCAAACTTCCCGCATATGTTCTATACAGTGTTGGTCACTGAACTCAGTGTTTGCTAACTTGATGCCATAAAGGCCATCCAATTAGACTTGCTTGGGTGCAATGTCACACCTCATAGTGCATATCACCATCTGTTGGTTTTGGCTTTGTTCATCAGTTTCTTTTCCTGGGGCACTTGCACTGAAAGTTGAGGTTCCCAGTGTGGGGTAGGGAGTTGTTATTTTTAAAGGTACGATGATGGTCATGCATATTTTGATGCTCTCAACTTAGGTTTCTCTTCATTACCTGGGTCTCACACAGTACTCTTGCTAATTGTCCTATTTTAATCTATAACCCACTGTAAACACGGCCTTAAATGGATCACCAGGGACATTAGAGGCCTTAATAACAATCGCATAGATAACAGGGTATTGATATATCTAGAACGCCATGCAGTTCGTGTAGCTTTTTTTAAAAGAGGCTCACTTGGCTCCAACATGCCTAAGCTCCTTTATCCCAAAATGGTCGCCTCATTGATACCTCTCCTTGTACAGTTCTTATTCTAGAGGAGTGTGTATTTTGCTGCATCCCCACATAGCTTTTAAATTGCTTCGAACGTATAGACAGTGCAGGCAGATATCTTATCCTAGTGGGCACTTTAAAAAATGTCAAACTATCATTGATAAATGTATACTTTCCGAATGCTGATGATCCCCAATTTTTTGGGATAATTCTTCTAAATTGCGCAGTTCTCATATAGCTACCATGATATGAAGGATATGATTTGAATTTAGCGCATGATGCACAATGGGACTGTTCTGGGACACGCTGCTTACACCACATGCAAGCAGCAAAAGCACTACATGATATCATTGCTTTCTACGGGTTAGGAGATCAGTGCATTATGTGCACCAAAAATACACTTTTGTTCTGCACTGCACAAGACATACTCCTAACTTTACTGGATGGCCTATCCAGAAATCTCCACTTCTGCATCTGACATGCACCATTTGCCCCGCATGCTTTCAAACCACTCAGCAGTTACATTCGACCTGGCTCTTCCACACTCCAAGTTTTGTTGCCCCCTCTGGAGATTTCCAGCTTCCTCACTGGTGGATCCAGTGTTCAAACATGAGTTTCAGTTGGCAATAATAGAATACTTCCAGCTTAGTGTTGGTACATTCCCAATGTATGCCCTTATGTAGGGGGCCTTTGGGCATATAAATGGGGGAGGCCATAGCGAAACATGCAGGGGTATTGAAGGACATCCACTGGTAGTTAACATGTCTTTAAGCCAATTTATGGACTTTAGAAACTATGATTGATTGGGGGGGCGTGGTCTGGAGGCTGCGGAAGATGGCAGCGTTCAAGTGACTCGCCTGTGAGTGAGAAAGGCCACCTATCCACATGTTTTGAAGGTCGGCCTCGACGTTAGTGATTCGATAGTGCCAGAGGTGATCTTTTTTGTACTTTGCAGCTGCGGGCTTGTTCTATAGTATCTCCTTCGCCTGAGGTGCGTATTCCCTCACGATAATGGCATCCTCCATTTTGTAGACTGAGCTGCTCTCCACAGCGGTGTGGCGCAGTTGAGGGCGTGTCCATGACTGCTTAAAAGTGAACAGGCACAGCGTTTGTTCTTCTCTGGTCATCTGCCTGTAATCACATTCTACCTTAAGGGCTGATATAGCTTTTTATGCAGCTTTTCCTCTTTCTGGATTCAATTTATCGCTTAAGCTAAGAAACATACCTATATGATGCCTCTTCCTGTTGATGTCATTACATGGACATGCATGCATATTCTATTTCATAATTAAATGAGCTAACCGAGTGCTGCTACCTATTTTTTTTTCTTTTTTTTAAGGTATTATCATACAAAGTCTTTTTTTTTAATCCATTCCTTCTATGGGATGGATGAAAAAGATGAGTCTCTCTTTGGCTCATTCAACGCATTCCTTCATTAAATATTCTGCACATTTTTTGACATTTTCCAAAATGGAAGATTCCTTAGTTTCTTCGCCTTAAGGCTCTTCATCTTCGGTACCTGCACCTATTGATTCAATGAATGTCTCCACGAAGTGCTTGAAAAAAGACCCACCTTCTCATCCAAAAGCGTCTTGTCCTGTCTTCTTGGATATGTTGCTGGAAGAGATCCATGCATTACAACCACATCTGGAGGAAACCAACGCTAAACTGCAAATACTTACTGAGAATTGGTCAAAGATGGATGAAAGACTGACAGTGGTAGAACAAAAGGTATCATCACTTGGGCTCCGTGAAATTAAGGTCAACACTCTTCAGTTTCAGGTCTCCTCACATCAGAAACAGGTGGGGGACCTTGAAAACAGAAATAGACAGGATCATCTTCGCATTTATGGGCTACCTGAAGGCACAGAATGCACTGAGCTTCTTACTTTCTTCAAATCTTTCATTCCAATAATTTGTAAAATGCCAGAAGGTACCTCCCTCAATATTCAACGCTCTCATAGATTAGGGCATCAACATGCTGTTGCTTCTACTCCACGATGACCTAGAGGTGTTGTTTTCTATATTTTTGGGAATACACTGACTTACTTAAAGTCCTTACAGCAGTTAAGTCAATTAAACGCACCCTATGGTGTGGCAACAATTTATTTTTTTCGGAAGACTATGCTAAAACACTGCACACGGACGCAAGAATTTCTAAATTTTAGGTCAGATCTTCGATCTCTTGGTGCTCACTATGGTCTTTTTCACCCCTGTCTATTCAAAGTCACCTACAAGAACAAAATGGCAACTTATGAGGATCCGATCCGGCTGAAGAGCTTCATTAACTCCTATAGGATAGAGGCCATGGATTTTTCTGGAGCGCCTTCATCTCAGACCAATTAGAGTCACAAGAATTTCTTAGTTGTCTCTCTGAATCAATTAATATGTTTTCCCTTTTGATGTGACGTTGATTATTATAATATGGTTCTATCAGATTATTTGTTGAACATAGCCTTGTTGTTGTTTATGTTTAATTGCTTTTTTCTTCCCTTACAGGAACATACATGTTGGTCCTTGTTATCGCTCCTCCTTGTCCTATGAGCTGCGGCCCTTCCTCGCCGTCCCTTCCATCATGCTTTGACGTACCATCTGTTCCATGTGGTTTTACCCTCCCCGTCTTTATTTGGGTTTTTAGGTATGTTCTGCTTCTTTGTTTTTGTTCTTCTAGTATTGTCTGTCTCATTTCTGTTTCTTCATTCATCTTCTTTCTCTGTTTTTCTCTGTTTTTTCTCTTCTTCTTTTCATGCCATTATTTTTCTCTCTTCGCACCTTTTCTTATTACACTCTGTGCATTGGTATACTATTTCACTGTTTGATCGGGTTGGTTGGTGGTTTATATTTTGCTTCTTAGAAGGTTTTCCTAAAGTATTCTTTCTCTTTTTTTCTGTAATTGCTACATGTCTCTGAAAATTGTATCCTGGAATTTCAGTGGTTTGAATTCTCCTATTAAAAGACAACATGTTTTATCACATTTGTCTAAGCTTGGGGTTGATATAGTGCTTCTGCTGGAATCGCACTTAAATGTAAACAAATCCTATAAAACTGAGGATGGCGTGGGTGGGTGATGTCTTTTTTTATGAGGAGATAAACGAAATGGGGTCATAACTCTATGTCACCAATCACTTTCTGCTAAATTGTTGCCTGAAGATTCAGATGATAAAGACAGATGGTTATATACCAAATTCACGATTAGGGGTGCTCCAATTTCTTTTTTAATATCTATGCTCCTACTTCTGGGGATCCCTCTTTTTGGTCACATATACCTCAACAATGTACAAAATACATGGAAGATAATTTAATTGTAGAAGGTGATTGCAATCAGGTTGTTGACCCCTTTATAGACAGAAATTATCAGGTCTCCTTCATACTAAACAAGGCTCATAAAGCATTTGTTCAAACTATTCAACAGTGTGAATTAGTTGATGCTTGGAGACTTTGCAACCCTACTCTGAGGGAACATACTTACTTCTCCCCCCGACACATCAAACTCAATCTTGGATTGATTATCTTTTCATTTCACACAACATTACCCAATCCTTAAAGGCTGTGAAATTCGGTTCCATTTTAATTTCTGACCATAAACCCATTTTCATTCAATTGGTCGTTCTACAGAAACACAACCTCCATAAAAGCTGGCATTTCAATAATTTACTCCTTGCAGATCCTACGTTCACTTTGTATTTTACCTCTTTCTTTAATGAATACTTTAATCAAATGGACTGCTTACCTTTTTCTATTATTAGGGATGCGTTCAAGGTGGCTGCTCATGATTTTATTATCTGCTATGTTTCAAGAAAACGTAGGGATTCACGCTAGGCCTGGGCGGTGAACTTTGCTCCGTTTGCTGAGTTTTCTGCACTTCGCGCTCCGCGGAGCTCGAGGAGTGCAGAAAACTCCGCTTCACGTAGTGCAGCAGAGTTTTTTCCCTTTTTGCGCTTGGGAACCATACGTTCACTAGCGCGGGCTGCTGGTCGGGTAGAATTTCTACCCGAGCGGAAGGAAAACCATTGCGAACAGGAGATCGCACCACACTCCGCCACTTGGGGAACTTCGCAGAGTTTTTTTGCAAAACTCTGCGAACTATGGCCAAGCTTAATTCACGCAAGCATGCCTCAGAACTCCTAGTAAAGATTAAGAGGTTGGAGCACTCCTATTATTCTTCTAAGTCAAAGGGTTGTTTGCCTGAGCTTGTTGAAGCTAAATTTCAATGCAACAAGGAATTGACGTATAATGGCTCACTATATTTACTTAAGTCTAGTGCAAAGTTTATGGAGGCCAAAATAAAGTGGGTAAATTGTTGGCAAATTACCTTAAGGTCAAACAGAATAAACTTGACATTTAATTCATTATGGATGCAAATCAAACACTAAGGTTCAAAGTTTCTGATATTTTGGAGGAATTCCTAAGATTTTACAAATCATTATACACGAGTATATTTCTCACTATCTTTCCAATATTCAAAAATCCCGGAAAATCAAATTTACCTTACACCATTAGATTCTGATATATCACAAATGGAACTACACACAGCTTTGCAGCTCTAGGACCGGACGGCTTTACAGTGGAATTTTTTTAACATTTCTCACAATGACTTCTCCCCAAATGACATTCTCTTCTCTTTTCTTTTTTGCACTCGGTTAATCCTTCTGGCTCCTTTCTAGAAGCCTTAATTGGTCTCATTCCAAAAGAGGGGAAAGACCCACGGTTTGGTAAAAATTACAGACCCATCTTTTTAGTTAACATTGATCACAACATTTTTTCCAAAGCCTTAGCCCTACGATTGAAAGAATATCTTCCCAGATTACTGGGTAAGGAGCAGTCGGGTTTTGTTAAAGGATGTCCCATCTCTGACAATACTCGCTTGTTCTTTGAAATATTTTCAAAATCCTGTAACCTTTCTGATTCTTTGGCACCATTTGCCCTACATGCAGACAAAGCATTGGATCGGGTATACTGGCCTTTCCCTTTTCAAACACTTAAATGGTTTGGTTTTTATCCAAAAATTATTTCTTTGATTTCTTTTCTATATTCCCAGCCTTGTGCAGAGGTCTATGTTAATGGCCTTACCTCCCCTTACTTTTATGTAGGTAGAGGTGTACGTCAGGGTTGTCCTCTCTCCCCATTCCTTTTTAATTTAGCCTTCCAACCCTTCTTATCTTAAATACGTTAAAATAAAAACAAGCATGGCTTTAATTTTAATAATCAACAGATTAAATTAGCGGCTTTTGTTGTCGATGTGTTATTATTTCTTTCACAACCTCAGACCTCTCTTCCCATTTTCCAACAAGAAGTAACCTCTTATGCTTCAGTTTTAGGGTATAAACTGAATAATGATAAATGTGAGATCTTACCTTTAACCAAATTTACTTTTAAAACGGATTTAACAATCTCCAACTTTACATGGAGCATGGTCTCTATTTCACTTCATCAATTAAATCATTGCTCTCTTTGTGAATGGACAAATGTGTACAGAAAATGTATACTTTTACAAATAAATGGCATCCTTTATATTTAACCAGGTAGAGCCACTTAGATACATTTAGATACAATTAAAATTACGTTAGTCCCTATCATATTCTATACTATTTCTAAAATTCCAGTACCTATTCCTCAGTGATTTAAAAAAAAGATTTTTTCTATTTTAACTCAGCGCAAGTCCCTATCAAGGGTAATATGTCCAAAAGTGGAGAGCAGAGTACATATTCCAGATTTTCCTAACTATCACAAAGCATTTTTGCTTTGCCAATCCTCTTTGTGGCTCCCTGACTCGTTTGCTGAGTGTCCACTAGGTGCAGAACATTCTTTTCTTTCTCCTTTTTCTTTTGAAGAGTACTTATCTTTCTCACTTAAACCACAAATATTATCCACCCTCATTCTTAAGCACTCATATAAACTTCTAGAGTTTGTGTCTTCATCTGTACCCACAGATCTTGGCACTTTTCTCAACTCTACAATTTGGCACAATAAATTTGCATTGATTTGTGGCAAACTCTTTTACTGGAAATCCTGGATACGTAAAGGTCTAATTTGGATACCTCAATTATTTGAACTAAATGAGGTCATAACTTTTTCACAAGCTTGCAGACTCTTTATCCTTTCTCTCTCTCTCCAACTTAAGTACGGACTCCTGTAACATGCTCTTCTCACCTCACGCACCCAATTGCTCTCTTCTACATCTCTTACATCTCCCTCTATTAACTGTTTGCATGCTTTCCTTATCACACACTCCAAGGCATCCACATTGAATTCTCACTTACTAGTGTCTCACTTAGACAGAGAGAAAACTAAGGTGGAAATATCCTGGGAACATGACTTCGAAGTTGAGTGGTCTACCCTACTTTGGAATAAGATATGGACTAAGATTAGGAAATTCTCTAGAGCGGAAAATACCATAAAAACTCTATTTTTAATTTACATTAGACTTCTTATCTCTCCCATGACATTACATAAAATGAATGTTGATCTCCCTGATATCTGTTGGACTTGCTCCTCTGAACATGCAGATATAAAACATTGACTTTTTACTTGCCCTTATGTGAATAATTTTTGGAAAGATGTTTGGAATCAGATCAACTCAATTTTTTACTCTACAGTTCCCTTCTCTTTTTTAACATATTTTTGGGAATTTTATCTAAAGATTGGATTACTTGTTCATCCAATGTTAAAATCTTAGATTTATTGTTAGCAGCTGCTTTTCTGCAGATCACAAAAAATTGGAAAGATTTGACCAAACTTTCTTTTCAAGCCCGGTGGTATGCGGTTTGTCATAGTCTTCACAATCAGGGTCTGAAGTGATCTGTAAAGCCAGGAACGTACCGATCCCCAAAATAATGACAAAATCACACCTTGTACAACTGGCTATAGGCGAAACAGATAAGAGCTTATCAGAACAGAAAAAGGTGAGGGAGAAATCCTTTCAGGACGAGAACCCTCACTCACTGTTAGGTGACATGCTTCATCAGATGGGTTCCCTCCTCACACCTGGATTGGGACAATCCAAGGTGTGGGCTGTGACTCCCAACGGGAGAAGCTGAGGTGTTTTCTCAGAGATGAGTGGTGGAAAGAGGTGAATGAGGGGCAGATTGCATTGAAAGAGTGATAAGGGTGATGAATAAAAATATCTCTAGAGGTCCACTTAAACTTTATTCTGTGGCTTCTAGGATAAAGGTTAAAAAGAGGACTAGGGTTTAACCAAAAATATCCCTCTCAGCGGTCCCCAAAGAACAATACGGGTCATCGCCAAACTGGCAAATACAAGGAAACACAAAAGAGGGTCCCTGAAATCTCAATGTAGGGAGAAGAGAGCAGGGAAAATACCACAATGGAAAAAACCAAATCTTCCCCCTTAAAGTTTAAATGTCTGGTAATTCATCCAGGACAAACATATAGTTGTCCCACAAACATGTAATTTGTAAATTTTATTATCAAAAATATATATTTATTTATACATCATACATATAAATTAATTGCTTCATATCACATATAAACATATACATTCAGGCGTTTTTCTCGGTTGGTTTATTCTTATTTCCAACCCATTGCATAATCACTGTATTGTATTTTAGTATATATGTATTTGTTGTTGTTTACTATTGTCTAATTGTTTGAATTTGTCTCGTCTTGTTGTCCGTTTTGTATTTATTTCATGATTGTTACATTATGTTGTGTGTTGGATTATTATGTTAAGTGGGCTCTTCTTCTTTTACTAATGATTTGCTATTATCCACATGAATGTTTATGTTTATATGTGATATGAAGCAATTAATTTATACATATGATATAAAAAAATATATATATATTTTTGATAATAAAATGTACACATTACATGTTTTTGAGACAACTATATGTTTATCCTGGATGAATTACCAGACATTTAAACTTTAAAGGGTAAGATTTGTTTTTTTCCATCGTCGCCAAACTGGCAGCACTGTTCCAGTAGTGGCCAGTATATAAGTATTCTCATTTTTCACGTACACGAATACCTGCAGAGTGACTACCTAACTTTGAGGTCCTGACGAATGCCTCAGGATCCCTATAAGGGACCTATTAAGGGCAAAAACATGTTGACCATTGAGAGGGATATATTTGGTTAATCCCTAGGCCTCAATTTTAACCTTTATCCTAGAGGTTACTGAATAAAGTTTAAGTGGACCTCTAGAGATATTTGTACGTTGAGTGAGGGTTCTTGTCCTGATAGGATTTCTTCCTCCCCTTTTTAGTTCTGATAATCTCTTATCTGTTTCACCTATAGCCAGTTGTACAAGGTGTGATTTTGTCATGTGGTTTGTCATAACCATAGGTTAGATGCAGCATTCGTTTACCCTGTTTCTCATGCTATGAAACGATTAACCTTAAGGTTACCTATTACTAAGTTCCTTGATGCTAAAGCTAAGCTTTCTTTTGTTTGCTCTCCTATTCAACAAGAACTTTTAATCCTCCATGACTCTCCTCTTATTGATAATATAATTGTTTAATTGTGAATATCACTACTATTTTGTTTTTTGTGGATGTATGACAATACAACGCAATCATTTACATCGCAGTACATTACATTGTGGTTTTTACAACGCAAGTCGTTACAACGACTTGCGCCAGAGGGCGCTGGACTTAGGAATAGTGGGCCCGATTCACAGAACAAACTTAAGACAAAATCCTAAACTTACTACCATTTTCGTATTCACAGAAGGCACTTACTCATTTTGGTATTCACAGAAAGTACTTACTCATTTCGGTATTCACAGAAGTTAGGAGTCCTAACTTTAGGACTCCTAAATGCCTTCTGTGAATACCGAAAGTCTTAAAGTTAGGATTTTTCTCAGTTTAGGAGTAGTAAAGTTAGGACTCCTAACTTTAGGACTCCTAAATGCCTTCTGTGAATACCGAAATTCTTAAAGTTAGGATTCTTCTCAGTTTAGGAGTAGTAAAGTTAGGAGTCCTAACTTTAGGACTCCTAAATGACTTCTGTGAATACGGAAAGTCTTAAAGTTAGGATTTTTCTCAGTTTAGGAGTAGTAAAGTTAGGACTCCTAACTTTAGGACTCCTAAATGCCTTCTGTGAATACAGAAAGTCTTAAAGTTAGGATTTTTCTCAGGTTAGGAGTACTAAAGCTGGGGGGCGTGGCTAGCGCCCGCGGACAATGGCGGCGTTTCTGTAGCTCTCCCGGGTGGCGTGGTGCGGAGAGACCGCAGCGAGACTCCCAACGTGTCTTGCACCCATGGAAATCGTGAATTTGTCCTTCGGAATGGCTGTGGCACTGCTGGGGTGACTTTGGCGCCTCATATTTGCCTGTATCTCTTCAAGTTTGTCAACGAGTATGTGAGGCGCCGGTTTCAGTCACCGCGTCCGCCATTTTGTTTCTTCGTTGAAGAAAACTCCTGCATCGGCACGTACGGTGCTCCAAGCATGGCGTTTCCTGTCTATTGAAGGTAACGGTGGACTGTCCTGACCATTCTTCACCTAAATAGCCTGCTGCACGCCTTGATGTGTTTTCTTCCCGTTTGAGCGGAGTTCTGGCTCTTTTTTGACCGTTTTTCTTTTTATGCAATTTTCTTCTCATATCTGGCTCTTCCTTCTTCCTCACAGCGACCCTGCATTATGTTTGAACATTATTTTGCGAACTATCTCCCCTACTGCTTACCAGACATGAGCCACGTTCTTTATCTAACTACAATTTGACATTTGTTCGTTTACCTCATAAAGCTATGTGAAGTTATTACGTGTCCATATAACTGCCATTTCACTGTTGCTCTTATCTAACATTATTCTTCGTCGCCTGGCAGTAGTGCGAAGATTTCTAATTGCGCTCTATGCTGATTGTTGCCTCATTTACAAGTTATTTCGTCCTGGTTCTCCCAAATGTTTTGATGCAGTGCTAACTTGGTCACGCTTCTGGATGCCTACGTCACCTTGTGCTGCTGTTCATTGTTTCCTCATCTTGTGGCTACTACTTTTGCTTTTGTTCTAACATCTATGGGTAGACTGTACAGGAGCTACGCAAGCCTTCTCCAACTCCTCGTAAATTTCTTCTTCAAACAGGATCTAGATACAGGTGCCTAGAGATGGATGACTCCTCTGATCCATCGGTAAAGAGCCCTTCTTCAGTCTCTGCTCCACACACGAGTGGTGTCACTAAAGCTTCAACCAAAAGGCTAAAAAAAGATCCTCCATCTCCTCCCAAGCAAAGCTCATCAGTGACGATGGATATACTTTTGGAAGAAATCAGGGCTTTACGTCCTTTTATTGAGGAAACTAAATCTACCCTTGAGGAAACCAAATCTACTCTTCAGCTACTTTCCGATAAATGGTCGAGTATTGATGGTCGTGTTACCCATTTAGAACAACATGTTGACAATCTTGCTTCCTCAGTTGCCAAGGTTGATCCATTGTGTGCTCAAGTGTCTGCGCTCCACAAACAAATTGAGAATTTGGAAAACAGAGGCAGGAGAAATAACCTTCGCATCTATGGCCTGGCGGAAAATTCAGAGGGATCTGATGCCCTAGCATTTTTCAAATCCTTTCTACCAAAAATTCTTCAGTTACCGGATACTACTAGTCTGAACATCCAAAGGGCTCACCGGTTAGGTCCTTCTCCAACTAGCTTCTCGTCCACTCATGCTAAGAGGCCGCGAGGTGTTATACTCTATTTTTTGGAATAAACCGATTTACTCACCGTTTTGTCTGCTGCCAGGGCACTTCCTCGACTCACATGGTCTGGTAGTCGGCTTTTCTTTTCACAGGATTATGCAAAATCTACTGCTGATCGGCGTAAGGACTTCCTTTCACTCCGTCCACAGCTCCGCTCTATGGGAGCGAGATATGGGCTTTTCCATCCTTGCCTATTCAAGGTGACTTTCAATAACAAGACTACCACCTATGATGATCCGCTGAAATTGAAGAGCTTTCTGTATTCTCATAGCGCTACCAGCATGGACACTGCTGCATCGTCTAGTTCTTAATATTTGGTTACATTTACCTGTATTGTATTAACGATTATACGCTTTGTTCTTGACCGGTCCGTTATGACTATTCTGTTTATACGGTCTTCTCAATTTGTGTTTTTTTTTTTTCTGTTGATTGTAATTGTATATGTGCTTCACATCTAATGTTCTCCCCTTTCTTCCCCCCCTTATTACAGATTTCCTCCTTCAAGTCACCATTTACCTTCATGTCCCTGGAGTTCGTTGTGGTTGTCCTCCCTCCCTGCCTTCCCTTGGGAGCTTATGGCTCGTCATTGCTCTATGTGGCCTTCACCCTCCTCCCCTTTTGTTAGTCTTCGACAATATGTAAGTTTATTATCCTTCCTCTTCTGTTTTATTGTTCTTATTGTTATTTTTCTTTCTTCTTTATGCTCGCTAGATCCCTCTTTCCTCTTTATCTTGATCAAATTTTTCCATCTCTCTTCGTTCCTGATCTTATTTATGCTACATTTATGTGCTCTTACCTTCCCATTTTTTCCTTATCTTGTTACTGGTTTTCACTTTGATGTTTTTTCTGACACTATTCTCCTTTATCTTTGTTGTCTCTTATTATCTTATATGAATGCTTTTCATATCATTTCCTTTGTTTATCTTTATACTTCTCCTTTTACTGATATGTTGATATATTCTTCTTTTAACATTGCTTCATGCCTTTAAAAATATTTTCTTGGAATGTTAGAGGTTTGCATTCACCAATTAAAAGACAGAGAGTGTTATCCCATCTGACCACACTTAATGCAGATATAGCTTGTTTACAGGAATCACATTTATCAGAAGTGGAATCTGCCAAATTGAAAAGGGGTTGGGTGGGCGAAGTGTATTTTTCTCCAGGTGATGGTAAACGTAACGGCGTTGTGATTTTATTTAAAAAATCTCTCCCAATCCACTCAGTAACGCATTTCGCTGATACTTCAGGTAGATGGGTGTTAGTCAACTTTACTCTTGATAATGTTTCCCTTTCTATTTTAAATGTGTACGCCCCTACTTGTGGTGATCCCTCTTTTTGGTCCTCTTTAGCTCCGCTAATTACTCAACATTATGTTGATAATTTTATTCTAGTAGGGGACTGTAATGAAGTGTGTGACCCCTTTTTGGATAGGCACTCAGCTAGCACCTACATTCCTCATAAGTCACAAAAAGCTTTTACTCACCTTATCGCACAATTCAAGTTTACTGACGCCTGGAGACTTTGCAACCCCACTTCCCGAGAATACTCTTTCTTCTCACCCCCTCATCACACTCAGTCTAGACTAGATTATTTTTTTCTTTCACATCGCCTCACTCAGTCCCTCATTTCTTCTGATATTGGTTCCATTCTAATATCAGATCATGCCCCAGTTTCCATTACATTGGATGGGTTACAAAATCCTAGTTCCTTTAAAAAGTGGCGTTTTAATAATGCTCTTCTTCTTGATGCAGAATGTATATCTTCTTTCACGTCTTTTTTTCATGAATATTTTTTGCTTAATCATACAGATGAGGTTCCATTCCCTGTAGTCTGGGATGCCTTTAAGGCGTCGGCTAGGGACTTTATCATTACTTATGTTTCTCGTAAACGGAAGAAAGCCCAAAAAGATACTACTGCTCTACTTTCCAAAATTAAACATTTAGAGCACTTATATTATACTTCTAATTCAAAAAATTGCTTAAATGACCTCGTCTCTGCCAAACTTCAATTTAATAAAAACTCTACATTCAATGCCTCTAATTTTCTCTTAAAATCTAGCGCCAAATTCTATGGTGGGCAGAATAAGGCTGGTAAACTATTGGCTAATTATTTAAAGGTCAAACATAACAAAGTTAACATTGAATCTATTTATGGTCAGGATGGTTTGATGAAACATAAAAATGAGGACATCTTACAGGAATTCTTGCTTTTTTACAAAACATTATATACCTCTGAAACTTCTTCGTCTGAACAATCCATTTCCCACTTTTTGTCTACTATATCATGCCCTTTTGATACCCCCCCGGACCTTTCTTCCTTAGAGTCTGATCTTACTCATAGAGATCTTCTTCAAGCTCTTCATACTCTCAAACACGGTAAAGCGCCGGGGCCGGATGGCTTTACTGTTGAATTCTTTTCCTGTTTCTCAAACTTACTAATTCCTAAATTGCATCTACTTCTCTCCACTTTTGTACAAACTGGTTCGGCTTCTGTTTCATTCTCCGATGCTCTTATTTGTATCATTCCGAAACCGGGTAAAGATCCACAGTATTGTGAAAACTATCGCCCTATTTCTCTGGTAAACATTGACTACAAAATTTTCTCTAAAGTATTGGCTTTGCGTTTAGAATCTTCATTACCCGAGCTCTTAGGGAAAGAACAATCTGGCTTTGTTAAGGGCAGGTTGTTATCAGACAACACCAGATTATTTTTTGACGTTCTCTCTAAGACTTCGCACTGCCCTCACTCCCTTGCAGCCATAGCTTTGGATGCGGAAAAAGCTTTTGATCGAGTTGAATGGCCTTATCTATTTGCTACTCTTAAGTGGTTCGGTTTCGGACAAAAAATCTCTTCCTTGATTTCCTTTCTTTATTCTTGTCCTAGAGCTGCCATTTCGGCGAATGGAGGCTTGTCCTCTTATTTTTCGTTGAGAAGGGGGGTTCGGCAAGGATGCCCACTTTCTCCCTTTGTGTTTAATCTTGCCCTAGAACCTTTTCTTTTACGAATTCGTCAGAATGATGATATTCACGGTTTTACTTTTCATGATTCCAACATTAAAATGGCAGCTTATGCTGATGATGTTTTGTTGTTTGTGTCTCAGCCAGTCACCTCCGTCCCAGCATTTCTTGATGAAGTTCATTCCTTTGCTCTAGTTTCGGGTTATAAGCTAAATAAAGATAAATGCGAGATCTTACCACTCACTAAAGGAACTTTCAAGGATGACTTCTCCCCTTCAGGTTTTACTTGGAATCCTAATTCCATTAAATATCTAGGCCTCCTCTTCCAATCCTCTCTTTCGGGTACAATTACGAAGTCTATGGAGGACTGTATACAAAAATTAACTATTCTTACTAGCAAGTGGCATCCTCTCTATCTATCATGGTGGGGACGGTTGGATACCATCAAAATGATGCTCTCTCCAATTGTTTTGTTCACAATCTCTAACATCCCACTTCCTATTCCCTTGAAATATTTCAAGAAGATTAACTCTATTCTCTCTTCCTTTTTATGGGGTCATAAAAAATCTCGTATGTCTTTGGTTAAACTGATGCGTCCTAAAAAGGAGGGTGGGTTAAATTTTCCTAACTTTTCCCTATACCATAAATCTTTCCTGTTACATCAAGTTTCTCATTGGCTTGAGGACATCTCAATAACATCTCCTCTCTGGTTAACCTTAGAGTAGTCTTTCCTTTTTCCCTTTTCTTTCAAAGAGTATCTTTTGTTCTCCCGAAGACCTCAATCCATTTCCACCCCTATTCTTAAGCATACTTCCAAAATGTTTCCTTGTCTACCTAGTTCATCCTTTTTCGATCAACCTATTTGGCATAATACATCCATTTTAATTAACAATAAGCCAGTCTTTTGGAAATCTTGGAGGTCACGTGGTCTTATTTGGGTGAGGCAATTATTCCATCATACTCGAATCATTCCCTTTGTTTTAGCTGCGACTTCTTTCAACCTTCCTCTTACTTTTCAAGCCAAATATTTAGTGTTGACTCGCGCCTTACAGCAAGCCTACGAAGCTCATCTTGCTGCATCTCCCTCATTAACTCCCACATCTTCTGATACGCCTTCCTTGTACTCTTTACTTCTTACACATTCTAAAGCTTCCAAAATATACGCCTCTTTTCACACTCTGTCGTATCCTCGCATCAAAACCAATGCAGAAGAACATTGGGAACAGCATTTTGAAACTTCATGGCCTGTTATGTTATGGGACAAATTGTGGTTAAAAATTCGTACATCCTCTAGGGCGGCCAATACTACCCAAACACTATTTTTTATTTACAATCGTTTATTGTTTTCACCTCTCACCCTCAGCAGTCACTTCCCAGATACCTCAGATAAGTGTTGGTCTTGTTCCCTACCACATGCGGACCTTTTCCACATGCTTTTTGGCTGTCACTTTGTTCTTAAATTTTGGAGGCAGGTTTGGTCTCAAATTACCACGATTTTTTCTTCCACTCATCCTTTTTCTCTATCTCACATCTTCTTAGGGAGTTTATCTCCCATCTGGGAACATTGCACTAGTAGTATTAGAATGATTGATTTACTAATAGCTGTAGCATTTCAACAAATCACCAAAAACTGGAAGGATTTTACCAAATTATCTTACAAAGCGTGGTGGTATGCTGTTTGCTACAATCATAGATTAGACACTACTTTTGTTTATCTTTAGCCGTTAAACGAAGAGACTTATGGAATCCAGTTACAGTATTTTTTGACGTAAATGCCCGCGCCTCTCTGTCTTTACTCCCGTTACAGCAAGAAGTTTCTAAACCTCCATGACTTCCTGTTTTTTCTCAACAAGGTACTTCTTTTGTGTTCTTCTTTTCTTTTTCAACTTTGCTATTGATTATATTGTATTTCTCATATTCCTTTTTAAATGCTGTATCTCACATCAATTGCCAGTCTTTGCTTATATTTTCTCTTATTCTGGGATATTTTACTCTATAACTTATGTTATGATATTGCCATTACTTAACTAGCTATTTTTTTCTGTTTTAGTTGCTTTTTTCTTGTTTTTCTTATTTTTCTCTTTGTATTCTGTAATATTTGAACATCTCTTATTTCAATAAAAATGGTTGAAACTAAAAAAAAAAAACGAGTACTAAAGCTAGGAGTCCTAACTTTATTACTCCTAAACTGAGAAAAATCCTAACTTTAAGACTTTCAGTATTCACAGAAGGCATTTAGGAGTCCTAAAGTTAGGAGTCCTAACTTTACTACTCCTAAAATGAGAAAAATCCTAACTTTTAAGACTATCGGTATTCACAGAAGGCATTTAGGAGTCCTAAAGTTAGGACTCCTTACTTCTGTGAATTCCGAAATGAGTAAGTGCCTTCTGTGAATACCAAAATGAGTGAGTGCCATCTGTGAATGCCAAAATGGTAGTAAGTTTAGGATTTTGTCTTAAGTTAGTTCTGTGAATCGGGCCCAGTATGATTTACTATTCCAACTCCAGGCTACATAACAGTAGGGAAGGTGTTGGAATAGTAAATCACACTATTCCTTAGTCTAGAGCGCCATCCAGCGCAAGTCGTTGTAATGACTTGCATTGTAATGACAGCAAAGTAAATGTATTGCGGTGTTTTGTCCACGTTGTAAAGGTCCTTTTCCATTTTTTGTACAGTGTATTATCATTTTTACCTTTGAAATGTTCTCTTTTTAAACCCAGCAAAACACACAAGATGATGGATGGAATGTTGCACATTGGCAAAACATTCCCCCCAGTCACAGATCTGGGTTTAATCCATCGTTATTTTGTTCACCACGCCACCCCAGTTCAGACATGGCCATATGCAAATCAGTCTTGATCCTGTGCCTCATGGGAACAGTCCAGCCCGAACTGCCAAGCCATGTCTTCCCTGGACCAGAATCAAGCATCCTAGGACCGGTTTCGGGGTTTCACCCCTCTTCAGCCAGGATAGCTTGACTCCAGTGGCGTAGTGAGCACGGGACCCACGTCTGGGCATACCCTTCCCACATAGGGCGAACAGCAAAACACACAAGATGATGGACGGAATGTTGCACATTGGCAAAACATTCACCCCAGTGACAGATCTGGGTTAAAGCCATCTTTATTTTGCTCACCACGCCACCCCAGTTCTCTTTTTAAACCCTGCACAACCCATATATTTACATAGACTTTCTTTTTAAATTCCTTATTTGTTTGTATGCGATTGCTTGTAGATTTTATGTTATTTTGTATTTGTATCTTCATTTGACCTACTAAACTTATTTTTAAACTTAAAAAGAAACTACGTTTTATCACATGCTTCTTAAGGTGCTTCTGCAGGAGAAGAACCAGCTTTTACAGCAATATTGAGATTTGGGGGACAGAAAGGTTAACACCTTAGGAAGTTATGTTTTTCACCAGGCAATATTGCAAAGGGGAGAGGCCGGGCAAAATACTATCTTGGCTTCTCAGAAGAGAGAGAGAGAGAGAGAGACAAAAATAGTATACTGATAGTGATGAGGATGAGGACAGAGTTGTGCTAACTGACAATGAGGTCATTCTTGCTACTTTTGTGCATTGTTACTCCTGTCATCACTGAGTATTTTGAGAAGGTGATACTTGCGTGGCTTGAGGACTGTTGTCACCAATTTCTGATTGATCTGCTTTCCCTAGTGGAGGAAGTTGTTTATAAGGTGTACAAACATATTCTCACCCTCCACCTCATTGAGGTGTACCAAGAGGCACTATGTGACAGGGAATTGCCGCATTCCATACAGGAGGCGATTTTCTCTCTTCTCCCTAAGCCTGGGCATTAGCCTACTAAATGTGCCTCTTACTGACCCCTTGCTTTGGCAAATCCCTATAACAAAATACTTGCTAAAGTCATTGACACCAGGCTTTCCCTCTTACACCTTCACAGGGGCATTGACTTCCATCATGGCTGCCACTTACTGTCTATGTATGCAAATGACATAACGCTGTTTGTGAGGGAACTAGAGGTAAATCTTGCTGATGTGTGAAATCATCGATCTTAGGATACACTCTGGTGTTTCCATTAACTGGTCTTAGACAGACCATTCCCCTATAACTGAGAGCACAACAAAAGTCACTCTTGGCTACCATAATAGTTGGGTTACCGATTCCGGTAAATATCTGGGTATGCTTCCGCACAGAATGCCGGAGCCAGTCCTTTGGCTCAGTTATGGCACAGCGATTAATATCCTATCACGATAGGAGAATATGTTGCTCAAACTACCACTGTCCTTAAAGGGCTGTCTTGCCCTAATTAAAATTCTTCCTAAATTATTATACTTATCCACAAAAAATCTGATACCTCTTCATCAGCATGTTTTCCAAGCTCTGGACTCTCCTGATCAAATTAGTCTGTTCAAATAGGCCAGCAAGGATCAGTTGGAGCTTGTTGGCCCTCCCATATGCAAAAGAAGGGTTTGAGCATCCAGACCCAGGTATGTACTACTTAATCACTCAGTGTCACTTAGCCAAATTTTGGAACAACCGTGATGCTCTCATCCCTTATCCCTTTTCTTGTTCCCGAACAGGATCAAACTGTATTGGGATCCCTCTATCCTCTCTTATACCAATAGGGCTTTCCAAACCGCAATGGGAAATTAAAACAATTGCTACTACCAGCTGTTCCTGGAGATCCTTTTGTCGCACAGTCAGAGGGTTCATGCTAGTACTCATCGGCCATTGCACTGATATCCATTAATGTGCTACCACTTACGGCCAAACGTACTGTGCCAAACACCCTGCTTAAGATGGCTATAGTCGAAATGGGCCAGCTATATACAGATGGGAATTTTCTGTGGTTCACTCCAGAGGAGAAGCCACCACACTTTATTTTTATTTACACAAGGCTACATAACACTGTAAAGGATGCTATATTTGGTGTCCTAGACAAACCTACTGACTTTGCCCATTTATGCAATGTATAACCTCGTCTCATGCCTCTGGATAGGTCTCTAGGCTCTGTGCACTCCATCACAATGCAGAAAAGGTCAGTCTGACACAGCCAGTGCAGCTTGGGTGGTAGAGCTGGGTGAGTCCCTGACTGAGGCCTAATGGACATATTGATGTATACAAACTGGTGTAATCTATGAATTAGAGGTATAAGCTATTGCACTAAATGTATCTACACTGGGCCTACAGTACCCCATTGAGACAGCACAGAATCTCGCTCCCATAGTTGCCTTCTATGCGGACAGGGCAATGTTGGGTTTCTCCACCTGGCATGGGAATGTCCCCTGATTTCTAAATACTGGTAGGAGATTCACTGGGTCATGAAAGACATGATCCTGAATTCGGTAGAGTGACATTGTTGGGCTATATAAAGCATATTCCACATGTTGTGCGCTGTTTGTCTGCCTTTGCCTCCTGTTCGCCAAGCGTAGAGTTGCTATGAATTGGGGTACGACTAGAGTACCTACCTGCGCTGATCGGTTGCTCAATATGGAGACTTGTAACAGTCATATAGAAACCTATGCCTTGATGCAGCCGCCCATCTTCAGACCTCTGGATATTTGGGGACCCTATAGCTCTTATCTACTTGAGAGTGAGGCAGATGGGCCTGACGACTCTGTTGCGGGTGAAGCCAAAAATATACTCGTCTTAAACATTGTTTCTCATTGGTCTAGTTTCTTTTACTTTATAATTGTGCTTTTCTATTTGTCAATGATCTTTTTTCTTTCCACTTTTTATTTTATGTTTATAATCAGTATGCACAGTTGTAATAATCTGTTCAAATGTGTACATACGATCACTTATGATCAGGGCCACTGGAATTATGAGGCGGGGAGGGCCAAATTATGCCGCAGGGTTGAGTACATTATGCAGCAAGAAAAGGCAATTTATGTGATGTGCTTGTGAAATCTATTGTATTAAATATATCTTAAAAGGGACTTACATCCCACCTTCACTACTTATTGGTCCCTGTGCTTGTCAATTTACTTTTCCTCATTTCTATTGGTTGTGGGCACTATATTTCCTGTTCTTCCATGTGTGTTTCTCTTTAGCAGGCATCCACTTCAGTGCTTGTTTTTGTGGCAACTTTGCTTGTCTACACGAATTTGGTGGTGTGTCACCTCCCGGGTTGAGTGGCGCGAGGGTAGGTTGACGGCCCATTCCGGTAACAACCTTCAAGACACCAGAATCTTGGTGTCCCGGTGGCGCCACGGCCACGGACAGGAGCAGGGATACACACCACAATAGGTCCCCTTAGACATATGGCGAGATCGTTTTCCATATAACGTGTGGCAGGTAACAATTGTACTCACCACGTTGTGTAGATAATTGACAGTTCAGTAGGTCCTGACGAATTGCCACGGATCATTAGGACCACCGGGCAAGAAACATGTTGACCACCACAGAAGAGCATAGCCAAGCTGAATCATAATATCAGCCAGCTGCCACTCTGTTTTCGTTTTAATCAAGTGGAGAGCCACTCCTAATAAAATCCGATTTTTGGACTCTCCAACTTGTTTTAAACCACACACATGCATTCACATCTACACCACTAGGTCCCTCTCACACACACTGCACCATACGGCCAGGAACTAAAGATCTCCGGTAAAGAGCCCCTTTTAAGGGTGCCCGTCGGGCATTGCAGCGCCGGCCCGACGAGGAGCAGGTCCATATGATGAAGCATGACACCTAGCTTGCTGGGTGTGTGAGGACCCTAGTTCCGAATAGAGGAATTCCTCTTTCTAACGGTCTCTTCTCCACACTTTCACTCCCCCTTTTCTCTGAGGAACTGCATACTCTTTCTTTTGAGGTGTGTCACCTACTGACATGTTTACTGCGTGCAAGTCTTCATCCACGAAGCCCCTGTGCTGTGATAAAAGCCCAGCCTCCTCCTCCAGCTCCTCAACACACACTGACCCCTACTTCTAAAGAGCAAAGCAGCATCCTATGCCTGCTGCCACACAGAAAACTGCCACTTTACGGCCCAACACGTACTAGGAATGAATTTTAGCAACTGCCACCCCACCAGCTAAACCTGCACCTGGTATGTAATCCACTACCCCTTCACCTAGTGCAGCCCGATCTTCCGTACGTGCTTGTTTGTTTCATTGAAGAAGGTACTGTTGATGGCAGATGCCTTCTCAAAGTGCACCAGCCATGGGTACAGCTCGAGGTAGTAGGCGCCGCTCATGCTCACAGCCTCTGCAGTTGCCTCCCAACAAAGAATACCAGAAACCACACGTGCCCCGGGTCACATGTAGGGGCTGGTGTTAGCTGGGCAGCGTCAGTACCAGTGTCCGCGTCTGTCCTTCTTCTACATCTATACCTAGGCACAGAATAAATAATGTCATGTTTTTTCCCCTCCTCTCTGTCTTCTGTCTGGACCGACTAGCAGCTGATACCATAGATGGCTGGGAAGACCTTGTCCTATTTTTGTGCCTATGGCTGCTGAAAACAAGTAGATGAAAAGACAGGCCACAGATTCACAGACACATAACTTGTATGGTTACTTAAAATTAGTAACAGTGGGCTAGAAAATTTTGGGTTTTATGCGACTGACTTTTATGAAAACGTGTAAATTAAATAATACTGCGCTCTTCATGTGATGTTGACTTCGGGACTAGGGAACTAGGATCGAGTTCTGGCATCTACTCGACATCCCATGATTCATAGTAAATCACTTGATCTGCCTGTGCCTTACAAAACAAGTATTTGCAATGCAATTGGTCTCACATTTGTGAAAGTTGGAGCTATTTGTGTTGTAAATGATTTCGGGCCACATGCATCAAAGTAAGGATTTGAAAATCTTAAATAGCGAAGTTTAAGAAATCGCTATTTAGGACTCGCAAATCCATATGCATGTGTGTTTGTAACATGAAACTTTGATAAATGCACTTAAGTGCATTTTAAAAAGTTTTTGCAAATTACCATCAAGTTAAAATTGATGGTAATTTGCGATCCCTAATAGCGAATTCGCAATTTGAAATTGCATCATGCATTGCATTTAGGGAATCGCAATTTGCGATTCCCTAAATGCATTTGCAATTTATGTAATTGCAAATTATGCGATTACTTAAATTGCGAATTTGCATTTGGGTTGATGCATTCCAAATGCAAAAATACCGGTCGTAAAGGGGCAGGTTGAGATTCCCAGAATCTGCCCGTTTGCGATCGATATTTCCGTTGATGCATGTGCCCCATTGTTTTTTACCTGTGATTTTTGGTTTTGTCTGCACAGGTTTCACCTGTCTCTGTGCTTTTAGGCAACATGAGTGTTTGTGGCCTCCCCGGTGGTTAGCTCCCTATAGCGTGCCATGATTATTTTAAGCATATCCAATTAATAACTTACACAGAACATTTGCTTAGGATAACCCTTTCAGCTTTAGTTTACTGACTTTAAAAACATAACCACAAAAAAATGCATGAAATGGAACTGAACCACAGGGCCAGGCATATGTAAACCGAGATATCTTTCATTTGAAACTGCGAGTGGCTAAAGCTGGGGCCATGTGGCCCTAGGTGACGTGGTTATAATTAAGCGCGAGCATTGTTGTCATGGGGTTTTGTGCAGACTATGGCAGGAGCGGCTCGTGCAGGTAAGAGCGGTGGGAGGGAAAATGTATTATTTATTTAATTTTCCCTTGTCATTACAATACTAATGCCATGCCCTTATACCTTTCTTTCTCTTCCTCCGTATCATTCTCCTCCTACCCTTTCTCTCGATTTTATTTTCTCCCTTTCTTTCCTACTCCCAACCCTTTTTTATACCTTACCTACTTCGTTTTTATTCTTTCTACCACTCCTTCTCTTTTCCCTAACTGCCATAGTCCCTCACTTTCTCAATTCTTCCCAACCTCCTTCTCTTTCTATCTTTCACCTTCTGCCCGTTTCCTTGACTTCTTCCTTTCTTTGAGTGTTTTGACTTTTAAAACAAGGCTCCAGGGAAATATTTCTTTTAGAAATGTAAGGAGCCTTTGTTTAACTTGCCAAATATATATTGGTAATGATCCTAGTTATGGGTGCAATGAATGCTTGGTTTTTCATCCATGTTTTACTCCCTGTAGCTGCACTAATTTCAAGCCTACATATCAGGTACATGTGTCTTTATCAAAGTACTAACCCATTTACCTAATCTCCCCACATTATAATAAAACCAGTAACAACACAACACATTGTCTTTCTTAAAAAACAAGTCATAACACTTCAACAGACTTTCAATAACTTATATTGCACAACTATTCACCAATCTACAACTTACAACAAAAAACTAATTATTATTAATCAACCTACTGCATATACCAATGCTCGTTACAGTTGTTTACACCATCTGGGCATTGGGTTGCATTTCATTAATTCCATTTTAACACTCAAATATAGCAATAAGCAACGGAAAGATGTGGGCCTTTCACTGCGTGGCAACTCACTGTGCTTTTAGTAACTTTTGAACCTGTTGAGCTAGAAACAATTTTTTGGTTAAAATGTGCATATTATGCAGAAGATGGTGGATTATGTGGGAAATGTAGCAAATCTATAAATATGCGGAAAATGCTGCACCCGCACCATGGCCCGGCTTATGATGTACAATGTCTTTGTCAGACTGTAACTGTGCATGATCGCATTATATTTGACTATACTTGTTTTGTTGGATCTGAAATACAAAATAAAAAAAATGAACAAAAATATAAACTCTTTTCAGAAAACAGTTTGTGGTGATGTACTGACACTTTGAAAGTACACTGTTGTCCTTTCGTTTTCAAAAGGCCTTCTAGCTCCTAGACAGGTTGATATGTTATCCTTTCCCTTAAAAGCTACGAATTATATCATCAGAATGCTCTGCAAGCTAGTAACAAAGAGGTAACAATTGATCCCCAGGAAGTGATGCCTTTATCATGCCCTAGTTGTTAGCTGGTCAGTGTGCATAAAAGATAAAAAGCCTGCTTAACCACTCCTTTTTATTAATTCCTGACACCTTAGCTTCCCCTGCTTTGCCTCCTTCAGTCACTCCATCAAGTAGCATTAAGTATTAATATTTTATGTATGTGTTTAAATTCAGTTCACCTCAAACATTAAAAAAAGTATTGATTTAAAATTCACATTTTATAAACTATTAGTATTTTTAAATTATAAAGAAATTGTTATGTGGGTGTAGATTCACAATATCGACTGTACAATATCCCGCGGCCCCAATATTGCAACCAAAATATCGAGGACCAGAATATCGACAAGTAAGTATGCATAGATTGCATTTACCTAACTCCACACATATCTACGTTGACTATATATCGAGAAGAAGATGTTGAGTTAGAAATAGTAAATCTATACTTCGCTATATGCACTTATTTCATCTATAGTTTGGTTTTCGATATTTTGTTCACAATAGTGCGGTCACTCAATATTCTATGCTCAATATTCAGGGCCACAACCATTGTCAGGGTGCCAATCGTACTTAAACATATTTCGCCAGATTCTAAGCTTGTGATTGCTAGATCATCCACATTTCACATCAAAATAACAGAGAACTTTACCTCTGAAAGATTTTGAAGCATTATAACCAGAGGTACTTGTGCTGTTTCACACTGGGAGCTTCATCAAGTGTGATTGGTACAATTCATTGGACCTGCAGCAGCCAGATAGGTATATTTTACAGCTCCGCAATGTCGGATGGCAGACAAGTTCTAGGCTGGCCAAAATACAGATAAATTCAGGAAGAAAAGGTATTTAGATGACGCAGTACACTCTTTGACCAGTAGAAGCACCAACAATAAGGCTCAGATGAGAGACGTTCCGGTGTACTCACTCAAAGTCATTCCACTTAGCTGCTGGAAGACTGGGGCTACTGTTGGTCAAAACTGTCCTAGGGGCCCTTGATTGAAGTTGAGATACGGACTGCACCTATGGCTATCCTCAGGGCTACTCCTGCTAATAATGTTGCTTCGGGTGGAGTATAGGGCTCCATGTGATGAGGGTCACAATAATGCTCAGCCAGGCCAGTGTGGAGAGATCGTCAACTCCACTGCTTGAATTATAGCAAATAGTTGATAATGTAGTCTTTTTTGTGCTCCCGTGAGGCTTGAAAGAGCAAAAACATGTTAAGGCTGTCATGTGAAGTGCATGAAATACTAAAGTGAGAAGAGACAGTTTTCTAAACTAGTGAGGACATACTAACAGCTTGCACTCATCTTCTGCCTGATCTTCTCCCGTCTACAACATTGCCAACTCACCTCACAACCTGTGACAGGTAATTTTCAATGTCATGTTAGACCTACAGACTGTGACAAAATCCTCTGGCTTTTGACAATGGTGTGCCTGACATGTGGGCAGTACAAAAACAGGGACCAGCTGGAAGAGAGTGTAGGGAAATTTGGAATTTGGCTGCAGATCCTTGACCACCATCGTGCCTGAGTGTGAGTGCAACGAAAAGTGAAGAAGCAGGGTTCCACATTCTAGACTTACTCTGGAACCCTCGACCAATGTCTTTTTTTGTCTACATGAAAGTGTGGAGGGGAGGAAAAATCGTTAGCCAATCTACTCATCACTGTTCCAATGAACCATGACTCCAAACAATCACAGACTCCCAATCTAAAGTTAGTTTGATTTATTACAAAGCCAAGATCAGTTGGATATACAAGCACATCAAGACGAGGGTATAAAAATGCATTGGAACTAAGAAAAAGATAAACCTACGGGTGAAGTTAAGACGGTACAACAAGCACAGAATAACTAATTCAAGGATCAGGACGAAAAAGATAACTGCTCTAATATTGAGTGTCCTCTTCATTGGAGGCTCATAGGTAAAAAGCATTATTATTTCCCTACACTATTACTAACGTGACATCCCTACATAAAAGTTGCCCGAGGCAAGATCTGAAAAAGGTGTCAGCACATGAGGCTTCCTAAGAAGACCATTCATGCTGGATGGGTCAAGTAGCATTGAGCTACTGAGCTCGTTCTGTCAAGGCAAGGTAGAAGTTCCCGGACTCTGTCCCTAAATCCAATACAAGAACTGGTATGGGACCTCCCACAATGCTGTGTGACATCACCCCATCCATGCAAGGCACCTCCTCATGGGTAACTTTCCATGCGCCAGGCTCGATGACCTTTATTCCCAGGCTCTCTCCGGTTGGAAAGAACACCATCCCACAAGTTCAGCATCGCTGTTCAATGTATCTTCTCCTCCCTAAGCCTAACTTCTAAAACAAAGACGTTATTCTAACTAACAAAGATGTATATCTCCACCTGCAACGGAAAACGTGAGAAAGAACCAGTTCTGCATACACATGAATTCTACTAGCAAACCTAACATGAGAGCGTCGAGGAGAAATACATGTTAGGCCTTCAGAATTTGGCCAACATAAGAAACAGCATGTAAATGAATTTAAAAAAAGTATACAGGATCATTGTTACTGAACACATTTAAATCAATGCATTACATAAGCATACAAATTATAGACATTAATTAGTCATATGTACAATTCTACACACATAGAGGATTTTCACATAACCATACATAATTGCAATGTTGATTTCTCCATGTTGTACAATAATATGCCTATCACTTCACTTTGCCCATTATTATAATACACAATCTATTGGCACAATTTTAACACAATTAAGATTATATGTGGGTGCTGACTCATGATTATAATGCACCCCTACAAACAACAGAGTGAAACTGCGCTCTATCAAGTGAGAGGCGCCTTTGGAGTGCTTGCTTTTAAAGTAGTATACTGGCAACATAAAAAAACTAAAACCAAAAAGTTATAAATTAAAATACCAAAAATCTCTATTTTAATTAAAGAAAATAAGGTATTTCATTTAAAAAAAACTCAAAAAATATTAATCAAGGTTGTGCTGCAGTTCCCGTAGCACTGGTTTGGTCAGAACACATGCGTTTTAGGTCCTCATTGCATGTGTCTTTTGTAAAATTGTAATTCTTATTTGATTTTTGGATTCTATTCACACCAGGCCCACCTGAACTTGTAGTTAGGCAAATTGTTGACTGTTCCAGTAGCGACTTTCAACTTAGACAAGGAGTTCTATGTTCAAGTTGGTGGCAGTTGTATTGGGGATTTTAAGCAGGCCGAGGGCAGGTGTGCCACACATGTATACATGCACACTCACTCACACCGAAAAAATCATATGTGGGCTGTGGAAGGAACGTCTCGCTTGTTCCTGGTGATTGGGACTGCCACCTCCTCTCTCCTTCTTATGGGTCAGCCAATGAGAGGAAGTGGCAGTACCTACCTCGTCACAGAGTAGGATGAGGTCAGTGAGACTGCTGACCCCACCCCATTCTGTGACCAGGGTTACTGAAAAACACTCGGCCCTGGGCACTTCAGGACTTAAAAGTGAAGTGCCGAGGTCTGAGGATATCCGTGATGCTCTCGCTAGAAAAAGGTAGGGGGGCCCTCTGCCCTTCTGGATGAGCCACTGCTGGTTGGTGGTCTCTAACAAAATTGATCAATCTCCTCCATTGAGCATTGCCCCTGCACACAGTTTCACCTATGTGAAACAGTGTTGTGTTTATCACAGAGAAAATAGAGGAAATTTACCTCTAAATGATGTACGCACCTTTAAGAACACACCTTTCCCTACTCTTAAAAAAAATGTCAACCACTCAGTTGGTTAAACAAGCAACGTGCTCTAACACAAAAATTAGTGCTCCGAAAGCTAGGTTTTTTTAGGTTTGGAAAAAATGCTATATTTAGCATGAAAGTAAGAAAGATCATGGACAAGGACATAGCTTCCACTGGTGGAGCAGGTGTAGTGGCACCAGGGTACAGAGGTGTTAGGGGCCCACTGAACCTTGGATATTGATGTATCTTGCAATTGAAACAGCAGCCAAGCGCCATTTTCTGGCATGAGGGCCCATGAACCACTGTCTAAGCCACTGTCTATCAGGCTTGCTTAGGCCCGCTATAGTGCGAGATCTCCACCAGGCAAATGAAGATCAGAGTGCTATCAGCAGAGCTGCTGTCATGGTGACTCTGCTGAAAGCACTGAATATTTGCTGTGTGGCTGCCATGTTCAATGCACTCACAGAGCAAAGTTTTTGTACTTTGAAAGACCAACCCCCAAAGCATGAGTCTGCTAAAAAGTTAAAACATTAGTACCACTGATACACTGTTATTCCCCCCCCCCCCCAGTACATGGGAATCATATTTCCTGTTTGGGACCACCATGCAGTCCAAAACAAGAGAAAATTACCATTCTCCACCGGATGGACAGTCTGACATTCGTTAACCCATGGCACAATGTCTATCTAGCCGTTGCTCAAGGATTTTGCATTTGGAAATATAGCAACTCTCATGACTGTAAAAAGAATAGTGGAACAACGAGTTTGGGGGAAAGGCACTCTGCTACATTTATGGCAGTTTACCCTGTCCTGCAAACTCTAAATAAGCCCCTATATTTTCCCTCTAAAGGGTGGTTAAATCCGTGCAAAAATGACTTCCTTGATGATGGTGATGATGACTCATGATTTATCAAGTGTCCCATGCTGAACTCACAGGTATGGGCAATTTAGCTTTGAGAGAAGAGCCATGTTTTCAGCCTCTTTTCAAAAGGTAGATTTAGAATCGACTGAGCGAAGATCCAGCGGGCGATTATTCCAGGCAGAAGGATCCAGATAGAAAAAGAACAGATGCCCGTATCTTCTGTACCTTGACTCGGGTCAGGGCCGGCTTTAGGGCGGTGCGAGCGGTGCCACCGCACCGGGTGCTGGCTTCCTGGGGCCGCCCTGTTTGCAAGTTTATTATGCTTTTGAAGCACCTGCTGCATCGTTTCTTTCCCCCGGCAATTACCAGGCCTCACATAAATGTCAAGATAACTCGTGTGATTATCTTCCTGGAGAGAGATCAGCATTTTGTATAGTTAAGGTTTTGACTTAGGTGAAGTTAGTGCAAGGGGTTAATATGCCTGCTGCAAAGAACGTGTACCAAGTAGATTACAGAGTGTGTATGATGTAAACAGATCAGCAGGTTACTGCTTTCAAAAGAGACATCCTTTTGTTACTTGCAATTTATAACTTAAAGTCCTAATATTCAACAGTGAGCTATCAACTTTCATCCTAGAACTGCATACACACTGCAAAGTATACATTATTAGAACATTGATTAATGTTGCAAAAAGGGTTAATTTGGCTAGAAATCGATTCTTATTATTAAAGAAAACTCCCAACTATGCTGTTTCTTTTTCAACTTTGAGTTTGTGCTTCTCCACACCAAGCACTCTTAAACTATACTGCCTACCAGTATGGATGACATGTAACTCATACACTTTTAGTCCTTTGGCTTATGTAACATTTCCTATACACTGATTTACACACGTATGATTGAGTGTCTCTGTGTAATGTGTGTGTGATGCAAAGTGCTCGGACACCCTACACTGGTATGAGTGGCGCTATATAACTAATTCAATGCATCTGAGAGAGTGTGGTTATGGAGACTTGGTCACTGTTAAAGGGTGCTAGTGAGAGAATCCGTGGTGGAGGTGGTCATTGGGGGGGCGCCAACAAACATTGTCGCACAGGGTGCCACCAGCACTAAAGCCGGCCCTGACTCGGGTCCATGTTTGAGGAATGCAAATTTCTAGTTGGAAGGTGAAATCGAATTCTGGAAGTCAAATACCACAGAATTAACTTGTTGCTGGAAGGACAGGAGGTTCAGCTAAACCTATTTGGGAATTCCAGCTGTGCAACGTCCAAACAAAATCAAGGTTCTAAAGCCCAGCTTTCTAAGCTTTGATGAAGAGTGCTGTGTGTAACATGAGAGACTCAAGCAAAGTTGCTTTTTCTCTCTAAAAAGTGGTTAATCCACTGCCAAAATCACTTTGACTTCTCATACCCAGAAATGGCTCACTACTCCCATTCAGAAAAGCTGCCCGTACAACCTGGCACAACAGTTGGGCTCAAAAACAAAGGGTCACATTTCTGAAAAGGTAGTGCAGTGCAGCAAATCAACTAATGTTGCTCTGCTCCATTGCACTGGGGTAAGGAGCATCATACAGTCATATCTTATAAGGTATTGCATTGCTGCTTCTCGCACAAGCGCTGACACACAAACAGGATTCCCAGCATCACAGATACCTTTGCACAATAGTGCAAAGGTATTCACACATGCACACCTTTATAGTGCAAAGGTATGTGTGTGATGTCTAGCATAGGTACTTGGAAGTGTATTATTCAAGCACAAAATACTAGAGTGAGTAGCGCGCTCTATAAATGTATTGATTGATTGATTGATTGCTTCGACTATCTTTCAACCTGTTCATACATTGGTTTTGTGCTGTATAGTGAGGTACATAAGCAATTTGTGAAAAATTAGGAGAAATAAAATTATGCTACCAATTTTAGTAGATAGGACATTGTGATAAAAACATGGGTAGTAGCATGGAAACATGACCCATTAACACAAAGCAATGCAAAGCAGTGCAAAGTTCTATTTACGTTACTAATGCAACTGTCCAGCACAATATAGTTTTCCTCTGAAAAGTACATATTTTATCAATACATTACACTAGTTTTCATGATTTTACACTGGCAAAGCCTTAATAAATGTGCCCCAATGTTGGGCAAATAGTGCTGACATTGTTCCCTGGCCTCCAGTTATTTATCGCCTTTATCATATGAAATTTGGCAGGAAAGGTTTCCTAAAGTGGCACGTTTAAATATCCAAGAGGCAACCTCTGGGTAGCCAAAGCACCACTCCTAGGAAAAAACCATCAAGAAAGCTGTTTCCTTCCAAATTACTTAACAAGTAAATGATAGTATCCTTTTTTGGACGCTATAATGAGTGTCTTGGTACTGGTTTAATATCTGCCACACCCAATAAAAAAATCATATCCTGGGGATCGTTATTTATTAGATACGATAAATACCACCAATTACTGTCTTCCTGTGAAAATCAGTCATACCATGAGAATTTTGGTGGTCTTTACCAGGTGTCTTTTTCACCTGACAAATTTCAGGAGGTTTACTCTTCTAAAGTTTATTGAGGTAAAAATCCAAGTCAGATTTTATCACACTCATTAAGTTTTGGGTGCAACAAAACCTGTGTGGATGTCGAACTTTAACAAGACACTCATAATTGAGCCCTTTATATCAATGAGGCCTCAGAATGGATGAAGCATTGTGATAGCGAACCGACAGTTAGTTGTTGAGGCCCAGAGCCTTCTAAATGTTGGTGATTCCTGCTTGCTTTTCTTTTAAGTGCCCACTCAAAAGACCAACCATGCGATTCTTCTATCAAACTTAAAAACCACAATATGTTCTTTGGCAACTAAATGAAGCCATGTGGCCACTAGAAGATATTTTATACAAGCTGGTAGTCTCCATCCATCAATGCACAGTGACACTCAGGTCTGCTGGATGATCACCCTTGGGGATAAAATTAAGACCCTAAAAATCTCCCTTATGAAATGTTAAAGATGGATCCATTTATTCCTAAGACTCCATAGACAATTGCATTAATTTCTTCATTTTCATTCCCAAGATCTCACATCTGTATCCAGTATTGGATCTCTCGAGTGTCCCATTTCAATCCCAATGAATGTAGGCAACACAAGCAAAATCTCTGAGATTCACAATGCACTCTATTCCTATGCGGCTTCTGATTTGAGGGTGGAGGTCTGTTTATTTGTCACACAGATGGTGGAAACACTCCCCACATCAGACTCCCCAATTCAGCCCTGAGCATGCTAAAAGTCGTTATTGATTCAGCAGCGATACTGCAAAAACCTCTCAAGGTTTTTTTTGTTCAATTTGTTCTCTCCATAAACCTCCTTTACATACTCATATCAAATTCTATTCATCAAGCAGACATATGGCTTCTCAGGTAATTTCACCCTAAGCAGAGGATTTAGTCAAACAAGGAGCAAATAATTTCTGGGGATCAACCCCCTGAGAGTGAAGAAATCTAAGAGTGTAAATAAAACGTTTTTTAGTATAGCACTCAAAGCCTGAAACTATCTCCCAATTGTAGTATTCTAAGTACCAACTTAAGGGAAGACCAAAAACTTCCTTTTTGCTGCTTCTCTTAAAGATTAAGTGCCTGATTATAGTGTGTGGTCGGACAGTGTGCAACTCTAGTGCCTGGATGATTGCAGGAGTGCATGCATAGTATATAGGTGATTTATAGAGTGCATGGATAGTGCATACATAGCACCTGGCAGATTGGATGAGTGCATAAGTAGTGCTTCGGTGATTGGATGAGTACAAGGCTGCTGCACATGTGTTTTTGGTTGAGTGAACAGGTAGTGCCTGGGTGTTTAGATAAGTACATGGATAGTGCCTGCATAATTGAATTAGTGCATCAGCACTGCCTGACTGATTAGATGAGTGGATGGCTGGTGTCTGAATGATTGCATGAGTCCATTGTTAAAGCTTGAGTGATTAGATGTAAGCAAGTGTACTACTAGGGTGATTGTATTAGTGCAACAGCTTTGCCTCTGTAATTGAATGAGCGCATAACAACTGCATTCATGATAGGTTCACTGCAATGGTACTTGCCTGCATAATTGGATGAGTGCATGGGTTGTGCCTCAGTATTTAGTACATGGGATGTAAGTGGGTGTTTGGAGGAGTGCATGGGTTGTGCCTGGGTGATTGGATTAATGCCTAGGTACTGCCTGCATAGTTAAATTACTTACATACGTTGTCCCTGTGTGATTGCAAGACTGCATATGTAGTGCCTGGGTAATTGAATAAGTGCATAGACAGTGCATGAGTGATTCAATGAATGCCAGAGTAGTGGCTGAGTTACTGAGTGAGTGCCTGAGTACTGCCTGGCTTACTGTGAAAGTTCCTCCATTGCTGTAAGTTACATAACAGTTGTGACTATATCTATGACTCATTGCTTAAGTCCTTCTGTCAGTATGAAACTACCTGTTTTAGTGTATCTATCCTTTTCTACTGAGCTAGATGTGAGTGAAGTCTAGATATCGCACATTATATATAATTGGATACATGGCTCTCTAGAAGCTCACATTTCTCTGTTACTCAGCGTGCACATGCAACAGTAACTTTCTAAAACTTAAAACAACAATTCTCACTTTTTCAAAGCACACCATCTTTTCTTAATAACATACCTACATAATTTCGTAAATATTTCTTGTGTCTTTAAAACATATATTCAGCCTTTCTCAAAGAAGTTACACACCAAGCGAAGCTAGCACAATAACTCTCAAAAGACATTCTGCACTATTAACCTCCTCAGTTTTAAACAGAGCATATTTAAAGAAATGCATCACCCTCACCATATACATGAAATTTTCAACAGCCTTAAAGACATAGATCACCATGGAAACATATATGTGATTTCATAATAGATATACACTTTCAGGCCATCTTTCCAAAAATATATAGTTCTCTACCTCTTTAAGTTAACTCAAGTCTCATCATACATATAACTATCTGCAGAAAAACAATATCTCACCATCTAAACACATGCAAACCGGTCATATAAGTTAAAAACCACATTGTCAAATACTTCCTAATACATACCTAATAAGTATTACTAATATATAATTCATATACAGGCACAGAATATTTTCTTATCTTTTATTCATGAGTACACTACTCTGTTTAATATTTGTGACTAAAAGAACTACAATTCCCAGAATTTAAATAACATAGATCTGTCTGTTTTGCACATGATACTTAGACATTTAAAACATTGTCATTTTTAAAGGCATTTCTCATGCTAACTTTCAACAGTACTGACATCTTAAACACATACCCTCTGCCAGATACAGTTCATCTGATATACTTTTTCATATCACCCATATACATCTTCATTTCTAATGTTATTTTTTTAAATAGTTAAAAAGTTATATACAAACCTGTGTATTGAGTTTGTAGATTATATTGTTGTTTTAGCTCTTTCTGGATAGTTTTGACACTTTTAAGATTTGTAAAAACTAAGCACAAGAATGGTACACCACTCTCAAACAAAGCAACTATAAAATGGCAACCTCTTCAACTTTCCACACTTTGATCATGAGAAAGGCAGCAAATAAAGTCGTCTTTCACTTTAGACTACTCTATTTCCACTTGTGTGAATAGTTAGCATCTGTTAACACTTTCTCTCTCTTTCAAAACGAGGTTCCTGTCTCCACATGTTTGTGTTGTTTTCACGATTATCGCTGAGTATTCACAAAAACAAATGGAGATCAGACCGGTATTTAGGTTCAGTTTTTTTAAAATGTAAATACTAAACAGCAGTTTATTATATAGTTCTTAATTGAAAATTAAAGCTTATCATTACTTAAACTGTGTCATAACTCCTCAACTTGAAAAAACAAATGTTGTCTCTTTAAAACCCTTCCCCCAATACACTCTTAGCTCAGTGTATCTAGCAACCTGGTGGAACCAGTAGGTCGCATGTTGACAGCACATTCTAAAAGGAACATGCTAATTCCAAAGGAGATACAGCAGGTGTGGTTTACTCCACAGATTCAAAAGCATATCCATGTATGTATTATATTTCTTTTTTAAACAGCAGTCTATAATAGGACTATGTCAAACACCTAAATTTTAACTGCTTTTCAATTGGAAAACTAGCTAATTCAACTCCAGCCTTCTCCTGACTGCTACTACTCCTTCACTTCAAAATGCTTAGAGTGTGAATCGTGGGCCACACCTATGTCTATTGGGCTAAAGAGGCTGTAAAGAAAAGAGCTGTTGACAGGGACTTGGGTTTGGTAAATGTGGAGATCACTTGGTTTGGCCAGAGAGGTTAAAGTTTCATCAGTTGCTGGCTTTGTTTAACACCATTGTGGAGTGCCAAGCTCCTCACGTCATGTTTGTGCACTGTGGTGGTAATGATCTAGGCATACTTACTGGGGTAGGGCTGGAAATCCTAATGAAGGACACCTTTGCAGAACTGATATCACCTTTTGCTCACACTGTCTTGGTAGACTCTAATATATGTCAAAGACAGAAATAGAAATCAGTCAAATCAATTCAGTATACAGATTGACAAAGTCAGGAAACATGTTAATAAAACTGTTTCTGCATTACTCAGAAACCAACATGGGCTAAATCTTTAAGAACAACCTGCGTTTTGACATGCATGGAATTTATAGAAATGATGGAGTGTACTTTACAGACAAAGTCAACAGGGTGTTTCTAAGTAACCTGAAACTCTGCATCCGGTCTTATGTGTAGCTGTCATATACACACAATCAACACAAAGACTCCTGTCAGAGCCACCCTTGTACCTGAAATCTTGCTAATTTTCTTTAAAAAGATAAAAAAAAATATTTTTGGGAATCTCCACTATGACGCCGCGATGGTTAGGAATTCATCACGAATCGCAAACCAAAAGCAAAAATTTAACGGTCACCAGCACATGCAAAAAAAAAATTCTAATCATTCCACTACACATATTACTATATACATGCTTCTTTAAACAACATGTTTAAACTCAAGTTTTTGTACTAAGTTTCTTTAAAAACGATCTTTAAAACCTATTTTCAGTTTTTGCTGTTATTCAGGACATTTTGATGACGTTGTTACTCGTGACAATCGTGCCTTTTCCAAAAAGTGTAAAAGACCTATATGCACACATATTACAGTATTTTACACTCTAGGGGTTTATACTGTATTGTCTAAAGTCATGTTTTTGTTGTGCATTTCTATAAAAACCAGCTCCAAGACCTATTTTCCATTTTTGCAGTGACAACGGGACTCATGATGACGTAGGTGCCCGCGATAACCGCATATATGTTGCGAAAATGCAAAGCAAAAGCAGGAATTCAATTGCCACCACCACATTCAGAAATTATAACTATATCATTTATTCTAACAAACACACTAGATAGATCCCTATCTAAATAACTCTATAAATCATTTGGCCATCTCTCAATATCTCTATTACAGTGTGTACTAATGAGTCACTGGTTTATGTAAATGGTTGCATAAGTCTTCAAGTGGGTCTGTGATTAGCTGCATGAGTCTCTCAGTGGATCTATAAGTGGGTGCAGAAGTCTCTGAGTGGGTGTATGAGTGGGCATGTTAATCTTTGATTCAGTTTGTGAGTGGATGTATAAGTCTCTCACTGGGTATAAGTGTGGGTGTGTGAGTGTCTGACTGGGTAAATGAATGGGTGTATGAGTGTCTGAGTGGGTATGTAAATGTGTAAATGGATGCATGAGCCTGTGACTGGATCTATGAGTGGGTACATAAGTGTCTGAGTGGATCTGGGAGTAGGTGCATCAATCTGTCATTGGGTGTGTGAGTGGAAGCATACGTCTCTCAGTAGGTCTGTGAGCGGGTGTGTGTGAGTGTCTGAATGGGTTTGTGACTGGGTATCTGAGTCTCTGGGTGTATAAGTCTCTGACTATGTATGTGAGTGGGCCCATGAGTCTCTGAGTGCATCTGTGAGTGGATGCATGTGTGTCTGAGTGGGTCTGTGAGGGGGTGTATGAGTCTCTGAGTGGGTCTGTGGCTTGGTGTATATGTCTCTGAGTAGATATGTGAGTGGGCACATGAGTCTCTGCATCTGTGAGTGGGTGCAGGAGCCTCTTAATGCTTATATGAGTACACACGTGGATCTCGGAGTGAGTCTGTGAGTGAGCGTATGAATGGGTATGTGAGTGAGTGTATGACTGTCTGAGTGGATATGTGACTGCTTACCGGAGTCTGTGACAGTGTGTACAAATATATATATATTTTTATATTTACACCAATATTCGCGAAGACATCGCGACAATCCAGACGTCTGGTACATGGCCAGTGGTGTTGCAAATATCGTGCATGATTAAAAAGATCAATTTTGGACACATAACTTGTGCCACTAACACTCCCATTTCTCCACTCTGACCCCTGATCTCAGCTTTCACAGAAATGTTCAGGACCGGGAACCGTTACAGATGGATAAATTGGCTGCTGCAACTTTCTGTTCAGGTTGTGTCCAGCCAATCAGAGCATTCCCGCTGGAGTGCGCACTCATGATTTACTGTGATGTCACCACGAAATAACCGCGACAATTGCGAAATAGACGTGAAATATTCACTGCCAGAGATATCACTATATTGTTCCAATTTATATAAAAAAAACTACTGAACGAATTTGCACCAAATAACAAAAAGCACAATCCGTTTAACAACATCCACCTCTCAGCCAAATTTTGTGTAATTCCGTCCAACGGTTTGGGCTCTAGGTTCCACAACGAGTTCCTATGGGAATTAACATTACATATGAACCCTTATTTTGCTTCCCTATTTCTCGGTCCCCACTGCACGTATAAAACTCCAAACTTTTCATGATACACAGAACCTACTTTGACACTTTTGAGGGAAAATTTCATGAAGATTGGTCAAACAACGCCAACGTTATAGGCAAGTCAAAAAATGCTTTTACAATGGAAAGTAGATTCTAACAACTACTACCCACTGAACTGACGACCTCCAGGGATGCTTGATCTGTTTATTCCACAACAGATGGTCTTTTCTACCGACGCGTTTCACCTTTACAGCTTGTTCACGGTACAGCAAGTCATGTCACGTTTCAGTATAAATAGGATCGTATGCATAAACATAGAAATTTCTAACTGTAATGTCCCTGAAACCTATGTTTTTTCAGTGAAAATATATATATCTATATATATATATATATATATATATAAACGTACAGACGCACACACATTCATCATTCAATTTTCCTGCCAGTGAATACTTTAAAAAGACACAAGAGAACACCATGGATTTCTGAATTATAAAAAATCCGTCCTGTCACAATTTTGCCTCTATTATGTCATTTTTTAGATTCTGGCAAGATTAATAAACCGGGAAAACGCATTTATTTTCATATACTGTCAATCTACTAGATATGAATTGGGAATGGAAGTTATATGATATAAATAATTGATAAATAAATGAAACATTCTGTTGAGGCTGAATAATGTGTACGCACATGCATACATAACAACGATTCGGCAGCAATGTTCGCATAATATAGAAAAGCGATATAGCTAAACTAGTTAACGCTCACCGCTGACATTGGGAGTGATTTAAAGGTCAGGGTCTGAATCTTGCAAGGCAGGCAGCACTTTATATCCTTCCGGGTTGGAAAATAGAGTGCTATTAACGGGTTAAGAACATCTGTTATGGACAGCCAATAGGATCGGCAAATGTGTGGTATGACGCGCTGTACAAAAACAAGTCATTGTCATATGGATAGATTAGCTAAATATGTTGATCACTTCCTTCAAGAATATGTCATCTCACTTCCATTTTATGTAAAGGACACTAAAGATTTTTTAACCAAACTTGATGGTATACTATGGGAAAACACTGACCTTATGATCACCTTAGATGTCAACTCTCTTTATACGATCATTGACCATGGACAGGGAATTGCAGCATGCCATCATTTCTTGAAAAAGAGACCAATCGAATTTCTCGAACATACCAATATGATTTTGGAGATGATGCATTTGTGCCTTACTAACAACATTTTTATGTTTAATGGCACCATTTATAAGCAGGTCCTCGGTACTGCCATGGGGTCTTGTTTTTCCCCACATTTTGCTAATCTTTTCCTTGGTAAGTGGGAAGAAGATATAAGAAAAAATAGCACTCTAATTTCATCATTTAGCCGAGTCAAACTGTGGCTACGCTATATTGATGACTTGTTTCTTATTTGGTCAGACACAGAGGAAGAAGCTAGTAAATTTGTAGAAAGACTCAACAACAATCATTACAATATTTGTCTTACCAGTAGCATGAGCAAAAGTAAAATAGAATTCCTTGACCTACTAATAACACCACAAGGTAGAGATTTACAGACTAGCTTGTTTAGAAAAACAACAGCAGGGAACACTCTTCTCCACGCTCTCAGCAGTCACCCTGATACGCTTAAGTGGATCATTCCATGTGGCGAGCTGTTGAGAGCGAGGAGAAATTGTAGTACCTCAGCTGCATTCGAGCTTGAAAAAGACACCATGGTCAAGAGATTTAAAGAGAGAGGATACCCTTCGTGGGTCCTCCAAAAAGCCCTAAATAGAGTGAACCATATTGACCGTAAACAAACGTTGAGTGATAAAACAGAAACCAGTATTATCAACAAACGAGAGGAAAGTAGAGTAATCCTCACGTTTAATGGTAATTCGATACAGATGCAAAAAATACTTGCTGACAAATGGGATATACTCACAAGCGATCCCATTATCGGCAAAACTTTTCACCATAGACCCAGAATTACATACAGAAAAGGTAGAAGTCTGAGAGAAATTCTTATTCACAATGATATAACTCCTAAACATCCTAACAATGAACGCAACAGTTACATGACCAAACACTTTAACATTCCAGGGCAAACATTACCTAAAAATATTTCTCAGTTCCTAACTTGCAGCACTCCGTATTGCGTGTATGTATTGACTTGTCCATGCAAAATGTGGTATGTAGGCAGCACCACATTTATGGCCAAAAAAAGAGTGCTTGAGCACATGCATGCAATTAACAAAAGGGATACTCATTATCCCATTGCCAGACATTTTGAAATGTTCCATCTTTCTAATAGCTCTCTTCTTGGTTACTTTGTGATTGAGCAAGTACACTCAGGCCCCAGAGGGGGTAATAGAGTATTACAACTTCAAAAGCGTGAATCAAAATGGATAATTGAACTTGAAACCAAATATCCCAAAGGCCATAATCTTGACGAAGAATTAAGTACACATCTACGTAGTGAATAATAGATATTTGAACTACTTTTTGTCCATGTCTGTACCATGTTAAAAGTTTGAATTTTTAAAGTAATAGAATGCACTGTGTTATCAATAGTGAGTTCTAAGTCATTTTAAAATCACTTCTTTTTATCTTTTCTTTCTGCACAGGAGGAAAGGAAGGGTCGTACCGATTGCAGACTGTCTCATCCCTTTCGGCCTCCCTACCCTTTTCTTCTCCGTTCTGTGGGTCCACTACAGCTAAGTTTTCTTATCATCTTTTTTCACTTTGGACACTTTCTCTTTTTATTAACAGAGGTCTAAACATTATTACAACGGACTGCTAATGAATGCCACTATGGTGTAGATTAATATTAAGAAACAACAAAATGTCTTTAGAAAAATATGTATGTTTCATTGGCTTTATGTGTGTATAAACAGCAAGTAGGCATTGTCAAAACCCACTATTAGGGTATATATATGTTTATCACTATGAGTTTGATTGTTGTGACACAATATCAGTAATATAATTCTGGGGAGCATTTATGTTAATATCATTTGCGTCAAAACCAATAACTCAAGGTTTAAGCCACTATAAAGGCTGATATATGAAAAGGTTTTGTGCTATTAAGAAATGGCCGCCGCTGTTTCTTTACCAAACTTAGTCCGTCATTGATGTTATTGTCTATGTAATACCTCATCACTTTAACATGCACTGTCGAAAGGCGTAACGATTGCTGAATAAATCTATCAGGTTTAATTTTGAGAGTGCGTCTTCCTTGAGGATCGAAAAGTGTGGAATATATATATATATATATATACATATATACATTACTACTCCCGTTGCACCAAATCCGAGTCACTCGCGGTCGGGTGCTGTGAGTGCGGCGGTGCCTGCCGCAAAATATTGACGCTCCAAATTCCTTATTTAGTAAAGAATAAAAGAATAAAAGCACTCACGGGTGGCGTGTCAACGGGTCTTTATTCCCAGAACAGACGCGTTTCGGCGATCTGCCTTCCTCGGTGTTCACGGCACACCGTAACCGCCATATTTTTAAACATCACAGTGTGTCATACACATAGACATAGACAGAGGACAGCGTAAAATGTTTACGGAGTTGATCGCGCCATCTTGTAATGTAGCCACATCGTATGTATAAATATACATATGCAATGCAAGGTACAGAATGTTCAAAGTTATCAATTCATTAAATCTACTTTGACACATAAAACGTTAATCACTTTAAATAAAATGATCGCCGTGTATTTCAGGACCCGAGTCCAAAGTACCTTAATGTGTGTTTTGCTTGCGATATCTATGGCAACAACTCCACCCATCTCAACCATAATGCCGTATATCAGCACCACTCTCAATCATGCCGTGTATCGGCTTTAACAAGCTGTCAAAAAATCGTCTAGTTTACACACATATGTAAAGGGGTGATTGAAAATAGCTCAACAAAGCGATCATTGCACTCTAAAGACATAATCTAATTCACAAATTCAAAAATTCTCTTACTTATATTACCAGACTGTCTTGTTAAGTTCCCAAATGTACTGATAATTCTTCATTGCTGTTCAAACCAAATGGAGACTTAGATTGTAGATCTATAATGTAACGTGATTCTAACCTTCGTAGTTTCTTCAGGCGGTCACCTCCTCTAATGTTTTCTGGGACATAGTCAAGGCCAAAAAACTGCAAAACATTTTTACTGTTAGGATGTTTTTCATCATAATGCCTCGCTACAGGATATGAAGCGTCACCTTTCACTATTGCCCTCCTGTTTTCAAGTATTCGAATTTTTAAAGAATGAATCGTTCTGCCTATGTATAGTAGGCCGCACGGGCAGACAAGGCAATAAACTGCATAGGGGGTACTGCAAGTTAAAAACTTTTTGATGGGTCTTTTTAGGTTTGCATTGGGTACTGCGTATGTTAAGACTCTCTGGCTATTAGAACAAGCCTTACACTTCCCACACGGAAAGAAACCTTGCATGTGTTTCAAAGTGCCTTGCAGTGATGGTTGTTTTACTAGATGGCTACTAACTAGCCTATCCTTTAATGACCTGGCCTTTTTGAAGGTTATCATGGGATAGTTAGGGATGTCCTCCCCTATGATTACATCGCTTTTTAAAATATGCCAATTTTTCTTGAACATTTGTTTCAGAAGATTGGCCTCTGCAGAATATGTGGTGATCTTTCTGAACTTTCATTCATGGGAGTCGTCAGACTCTTTTCTTACTTTCGTCTTATTCTCGAGCAAGTGTTGTCTAGGGATCCCCCTAACCTTCTTTAATGTGTTGTCTAATAGTGCCTGTCCATAGCCTCTTACGAAGGAAAGAACTGACACAAAGAACAACATCAACAGCAAATGCGTGAGTGGAAACTTCAGAATCCGATTTAACGGAGAATGAATCAGGAGATGAACGCACCACGTCAACACTGGAAGGAGCTAGCAGGTCGACTCCTTTTCACGACGAGTTCAATTGTCTTATCTTGGATGCCAAGGGGTCATATGTCATAACCACAGTCAGACAATCACCTGCTTCCCTTGTGTTCCTTTCTAAAAGTGCCTCCCGTGGTGTGTTCCGGGCCCTTTTGCATGCTCTATTAATGATCTTCTTGGGATAAGCTCTTTGAATCAATTTACCCGAGAGCTCCTCTGCCTGTTGGGAGAAAGTCTCTAAGGTAGAGCAGTTGCAGCGGTACCTAAAAAATTGGCCTACCAGTAAATTATCCCATAGAGCCCTAGGGTGATATGACTGATAGTGCAGCAATGAATTTCTATCAGACCCTTTTTGGTGGACCATCGTATTCAGTTTGTTACCCTGCACCTTGATATCAAGATCTAGATACACCACGTGGTCGTTGCTCAGTGTCCAGGTGAATTTAAGACAGGGGTCAAGATTGTTAAGCCAATTCAAAAATTGTAGAAGGGTGTTCTCGGTCCCCTCCCAGATGCACAGCACATCGTCAATATACCTCTTCCAGAGACAAATATGTCTCTGGAAGGGGTTGGATGACTGGTACAAGAAATGATCCTCAAACTGGCCTACATAAATGCAGGCCAGACTCGGCACAAAAGTTGCGCCCATAGATGTACCAGACACCTGCAAAAACAGCTCATCCTTGTAGCAAAAATAGTTGCGAGTGAGAGCAAGCTCAATACATTGGAGCACAAACGACTGGGGTGTGTCGTAAAACCAGTCCTGTTCCCCCAGGGCCCTTGCTGCTGCCACCAGCGTGGCTTCCTGGGGGATATTTGTGTACAAAGACTCGATGTCAATAGTGAGCAAAAACTGTTGCGAAGCGTCGAATTCCAAAGTTTTCAAGACATTCAGAATATCTGTCGTGTCCTGCACATATGATTGTTGTTTAAGGACTGACTCTCGTAAGAAAAAGTCCGCAAATTGAGAAAGTGGCTCAAGGATGAAGGAGATACCCGAGACTATCGGGCGTCCCGAGGGAGGCCGTTGAGCTTTATGCACTTTCGGGAGTATGTAGAAAGCCGGTATTCTAGGCTTATTGTTCACAAGGAACTCTGCCTCTTTGCTCGTCATCCAGCTCTCACTCGCAACTATTTTTGCTACAAGGATGAGCTGTTTTTGCAGGTGTCTGGTACATCTATGGGCGCAACTTTTGCGCCGAGTCTGGCCTGCATTTATGTAGACATCAAAGATAGGCGAGTTGCACTCCTTATTTACTGCAAGTTTCTCCGATTTTAAACTTTTACTTTTAACCGTTGCGTGCACAGTGGCGTCGCGCTCAGCCCAAACAGCACGTTTTTCGAAACAACAACATTTTCGGGACAACCTTCTGCCCCGATCCACTGGCACTGCCAAAACTGCATTTGCAAGTAATTGTTATTCTCATATTCATCTTATCCAATGTTCAAAACATTATTTATTCCCATAGATAATCCATGTATTCCCTTTAGAATGATTCAGATCTTCATGCAAGATAAGGCCATTTTACATATTTCTGATGCTCCTGCCGGGCCATCCGAACCTCTTTCCAAGAACACGACTTAAGGCAAATTCATCCATAGCAGTTTATTTAAAATCCAATACATTTCGGGCCTCAAGGGCCCTTCGTCAGGGAAAACTGAAAGTAACAATTACACACGTTTTAATATGTCATCTCAAAATACAAACTGACAACTACAATAATGTTTAATGCTTAAAATTGAGCTCTTTTCTTAGTCACAATGGTTAATTCGATTTAAATGCATACTTTGCCATACTAAAACCTTTCTTTCATGATTAACATAAGTAGCTACCTATCGCTCAACCGTAAATCACCATGCTTTAGCCCTGACTTCTTGCGCTCCCCATCTGTTCATTAACTTTCTTCCTAAACATCCCCATTCCAAATCTTTCCACCCTCGTAATGCTTGCTCCCGACTTTCAATGTAAACATTCTTTCCTTTTTTAGAGAACAGCATTTCCTTGTCTAAAGAAGCATAACTCATTTGATCCTACCTGCTTAGAAGCAAAACAACCTCCTCGCTCCGTCTCAAATGTGATTTCTCCTAACCCTTCCACCCTCGTGACTTTAAACACACTTTAACCCCTCCTCGCAAGAAGCCCTCCCTCTAATTACCACATGATTAGCACCTGTGTCAATTAAAGAACTCCCGGGTTTCCCTGAAAACACTACGGTACCCATGATGCATTTAAACATGAATAAATACTGTATTATTAATCATGTTTAGTGCAACTCTATTCATTAAAAAGTATAGACAGTCTTTAGAACATGTGATTGATCCAATGTTTTGTTACTGTAATGTTCTCGTTTTTCCGACACCAAAAATAAACTTGCTGCGTGAACTTCGATGTTCCGCCTTGCATGAAGAAAAAATAATGAAGCTTCATTCCAAACTCTTCCTTTTGTATGATTCTCTTAATGGGTGCTAACTCGAAGGGGCATTACTTGTGTAAACATCAAAGATAGGCGAGTTGCACTCCTTATTTACTGCAAGTTTCTCCGATTTTAAACTTTTACTTTTAACCGTTGCGTGCACAGTGGCGTCGCGCTCAGCCCAAACAGCACGTTTTTCGAAACAACAACATTTTCGGGACAACCTTCTGCCCCGATCCACTGGCACTGCCAAAACTGCATTTGCAAGTAATTGTTATTCTCATATTCATCTTATCCAATGTTCAAAACATTATTTATTCCCATAGATAATCCATGTATTCCCTTTAGAATGATTCAGATCTTCATGCAAGATAAGGCCATTTTACATATTTCTGATGCTCCTGCCGGGCCAGCAAATGCAGTTTTGGCAGTGCCAGTGGATCGGGGCAGAAGGTTGTCCCGAAAATGTTGTTGTTTCGAAAAACGTGCTGTTTGGGCTGAGCGCGACGCCACTGTGCACGCAACGGTTAAAAGTAAAAGTTTAAAATTGGAGAAACTTGCAGTAAATAAGGAGTGCAACTCGCCTATCTTTGATGTTTACACAAGTAATGCCCCTTCGAGTTAGCACCCATTAAGAGAATCATACAAAAGGAAGAGTTTGGAATGAAGCTTCATTATTTTTTCTTCATGCAAGGCGGAACATCGAAGTTCACACAGCAAGTTTATTTTTGGTGTCGGAAAAACGAGAACATTACAGTAACAAAACATTGGATCAATCACATGTTCTAAAGACTGTCTATACTTTTTAATGAATAGAGTTGCACTAAACATGATTAATAATACAGTATTTATTCATGTTTAAATGCATCATGGGTACCGTAGTGTTTTCAGGGAAACCCGGGAGTTCTTTAATTGACACAGGTGCTAATCATGTGGTAATTAGAGGGAGGGCTTCTTGCGAGGAGGGGTTAAAGTGTGTTTAAAGTCACGAGGGTGGAAGGGTTAGGAGAAATCACATTTGAGACGGAGCGAGGAGGTTGTTTTGCTTCTAAGCAGGTAGGATCAAATGAGTTATGCTTCTTTAGACAAGGAAATGCTGTTCTCTAAAAAAGGAAAGAATGTTTACATTGAAAGTCGGGAGCAAGCATTACGAGGGTGGAAAGATTTGGAATGGGGATGTTTAGGAAGAAAGTTAATGAACAGATGGGGAGCGCAAGAAGTCAGGGCTAAAGCATGGTGATTTACGGTTGAGCGATAGGTAGCTACTTATGTTAATCATGAAAGAAAGGTTTTAGTATGGCAAAGTATGCATTTCAATCGAATTAACCATTGTGACTAAGAAAAGAGCTCAATTTTAAGCATTAAACATTATTGTAGTTGTCAGTTTGTATTTTGAGATGACATATTAAAACGTGTGTAATTGTTACTTTCAGTTTTCCCTGACAAAGGGCCCTTGAGGCCCGAAATGCATTGGATTTTAAATAAACTGCTATGGATGAATTTGCCTTAAGTCGTGTTCTTGGAAAGAGGTTCGGATGGCCCGGCAGGAGCATCAGAAATATGTAAAATGGCCTTATCTTGCATGAAGATCTGAATCATTCTAAAGGGAATACATGGATTATCTATGGGAATAAATAATGTTTTGAACATTGGATAAGATGAATATGAGAATAACAATTACTTGCAAATGCAGTTTTGGCAGTGCCAGTGGATCGGGGCAGAAGGTTGTCCCGAAAATGTTGCTGCATTTATGTAGGCCAGTTTGAGGAACATTTCTTGTACCAGCAATGACCACGCGTTGATATCAAGGTGCAGGGTAACAAACTGAATACGATGGTCCACCAAAAAGGGTCTGATAGAAATTCATTGCTACACTATCAGTAATATCACCCTAGGGCTCTACGGGATAATTTACCGGTAGGCCAATTTTTTAGGTACCGCCGCAACTGCTCTACCTTAGAGACTTTCTCCCAACAGGCAGAGGAGCTCTCGGGTAAATTGATTCAAAGAGCTTATCCCAAGAAGATCATTAATAGAGCATGCAAAAGGGCCCGGAACACACCACGGGAGGCACTTTTAGAAAGGAACACAAGGGAAGCAGGTGATTGTCTGACTGTGGTTATGACATATGACCCCTTGGCATCCAAGATAAGACAATTGATGAGGAGACATTGGCCACTGCTGTCCACTGCTGATTTTAAAATGCCCCAACCCAGATTTGCGTTCAAGCGTGCTACCAATTTAAAAGGTAAATTGGTACATTCACGACCACAGGTGACACAAAGGATTTCATCGGTGCCGGCCGGACACTATCCTTGTGGCAGCTGTTCGGTCTGTAACCTGACGGAAAAGACCAAGTGTGTAAGCCTAATCAACGGCAAAATTTGGTATCTGAATACATTTTCAAATTGTAACACCACAAACGTCATCTACAGACTCACATGTCAGTGTGGGTTACAGTATGTGGGTCTGACAACAAGGAAAATAAAAATTTGGATCCAAGAACACTTAAGCACTATTAAAGCTGGTAAACTTACCACGCGCCTGGTACAACACTTTCACAAATCTAAACATGATTTACAGGCCTTAAAGTGGGTGGTCTTGGAGAAAGTAGTGGCCAGCAATGATTGTATTGAGCAAGTCCTAGCAACCAGAGAAGCTTGGTGGATTTTTTCTTAAAATGTGGATCAAGTAGGTTTAAACGATCACATTGAGTGGAACAAAGTGAGTAGACAGTAGAACCCTTGATAGTAGTGTTAAGAACCAATTGGGTTTTACTGCAGAAATGCCCAGGGGGCAGGTGGGAAACTATTTGAAATTCCGTCAGAATAGATGCAGTGGTGGGTGGAGTAATTCATAATATTCCCACCCTTGAGTTCCTTGATTGAAGTGGCCAGGGGGTACACCGTGGGTAGGTGAAAAGATAGCGTGCTACCCGTGTTAAGCTAAGATCCTGCAGCACCATCCAAAATACTTAAGATGATATGAGCAGTCCGAAATTGAGACACCGCGTCATGATCACATGATGTGAACCGGGGCGAAGTAATGTTTAGCGGATACACTGGGCGAGAGTGCTGGGGATTATCCTCTTTTCGTTCCCCTGGAGTGCCCTGAGACCCAGAATTAATAATGGCTCATATGGACGAGTATACACTTTAAGATGGCCGCCGTTGGCGGGTAAGTGATTAAGAGTTTCTTGATTGAAGTGTTCAGGGGGTACACCGTGGGTATTTGAAAAGATAGCGTGCTACCCGTGTTAAGCTTAGACCCTGCAGCATCATACAAAATACTTAAGAGGATATGAGCAGTTAGAAATTGAGATATCGCGTAATGAACATATGATGAGAATCTGGGCAAAGTAATGTTTAGCGGATACACTGGGCGAGAGTGCTGGGAATTATTCTCTTTTTGCTCCCCTGGAGTGCTCTGAGACCCCGAATTAATAATGGCGCATATGGACTAGTATACACTTTAAGATGGCTGCCGTTGGCGGGTAAGAGATCTAAGTGGTGCGAGCTGTGACTCCAACACGTGAGGCGGAAGCAGAGGGGCGGAGCACAAGGAAGAGAATATCAGTAGCCGCGTTTCAACAAAAAAGTGAAGCGGGGATGAGAGACGGCCCTTCCAGATAGCGGTTGCGGTGAGAGAGTTGTATCAGTGGTTGAGTGCTTTTACAAATGCCCTGTGCGATGACGATCATTTACATGTGCTGGGGTGGTAATCGGATACGCCGCATGACTGTAGACATAGCCACATTGGGCACAGTATGGAAAGTAGAAACGCTTCCGGCATTTTTAAATGGATGCTGGATTCAATGAGAGTTTCAGCGTGGAATAAATTGGGGTATTCGTAAAATATTATATACACGATGAAACAATGTGTGATACGAAGTCTGACTGACGCCTTCTTTCCACAGGTGAATAACGAGTTAGCAATAGTGCAGCTCTAAAAATTGGGGAAAGAGTATTCAATACAACCCCGTGCGGTATAGTGGAGGCAGGTACAAATGCCCTCCGCCTCTACATGGTAAATACCCCCATTTGAAATAAGTAATTGGTGTGTAAATTATGTGACTATGAACACATGTGGTTGGTACGTTTTTATTGATAATAGAACAGAAATTGGCTATTCTGTTTTGTTTTCTTCTCTGTTTTTAACAGCCCTTCCGCAACATAAAAGCATATGTTCAGTGAGGTGCTTGATTGAAACCCTATGCCCTGATGAATTTGCCAGAACAAAGATAAGTGGCAATGAAACATGTTGGCCTTCTTTACAAAGGTTAGCAACATCGAGTGCTTTTATTTTGAGTAGACTCACGAGTTTGAATAAAGAGGGTTACTTTAAGTAAGTGTCTAACTCAATTTTAAATATTGCTTGGGACATCTGGTTCTTCGCAATACACGGGCTTCTTTCTTTGATGGGAACAGTAACAAACTTTTCTTTCTTGATCTGTTTCCTTTCTTTTTTCACTGGACTCTAGTTTCCTGACTTTTGTGAGTGGGTAACCGATGATGATAAAACGTGGGCATACTGGCAAGAACTGGCTGGTAGCCTCCCTGGTGTTGCGTACGTGAGGTGCCCTCTCACTCTCACCTTCATTTTCTTGAGGTTTCTTCACCTTTTTCTGTGGAGGAGTCAGATAGCGGAGGGTTGCTATATTGGTTTGTTTTGAAATTAGAGAGGGCTAGGACTACATTAATTTGGATGCAATACCAGTAGCTAACGGGAAATAATTATTCCCATGAGCTGTGTAGTTCCTAAGTAAAAATTGTATATCCTCTTGGTGCTAAGCCTTGTTTGGTTTAATGCAAGCACTTTCTTGACAAAAGACCCATTCAATGCCATGAACATAACAAATTGCTTCTATGTATCATTGATTGGTGTTTAAAACATAATTTCTTCATGTTTAACAAATCTGTGTACCAGCAACTCAGGGGAGTGGCAATGGGGGCCTGTTTCTCACCCAGCTACGCATGTCTTCATGTTGGTTGGTGGGAGGAGCAGGTCCTCCGGGTTGAACATTTGGCTGCATGGCATGATAACATTATCACATGGCTCAGGTACATGGATGATGTGTTTTTAATATGGAAAGAAAGGCAACACTGACAGTGCTAGGGCATTCATTGCAGATATCAACACCAACAACCTTAATTTGGAATTTAATGCCAACATCAGCAACACATCAATTGAGTTCCTTGACGTCACACTCTACATCTCAAATGGCACAATGCACTTAAAGCTACACAAGAAACCCACTGCAAGCAAATCTGTCCTACACGCCACAAGCTTTCACCCTAGACAATTAATAGCTAGCATCAACAATGGGGAAATGCTCCGATTGCGTAGGGTATGCAGTTCCACTGAAGATCTGACTGAGTGTCAAAGGGAGGCTTCCAATAGATTCAGAACACGTGGGTACTCCAAAGCTAACATCCGCAAACCCATTGAGAGAGCTAACGCCAAACCACGTGACAAACTCTTCACAAGTAAATACACTCCAGAGCCCAGTACCACTAATAACTCAGCAGCGGAGCAAACACAGTCAGTACTAGACTCATCATCACGCACAGCACGCTCATCAGATCAGTCATCAATAAACACTGGGGAATCATTGGATCTGATCCGACCCTGGGCCCCCTAGTTGCTCAATATCCCGATATCACTTACAAATGCATTTTCTCTATGCATGATGCGCTAGTAAAAAACAGCCCAGAAATCATTAGCACTGCTAATTGGCTGTCTGACAGAAAGGGTTTTTCAAATGTACCAGTTGCAGAGCCTGTAAATTTGGCAAAAATATCACACAGCTAGAATCCTCCTTCAGAATAGCACCATTAGTCATCAAACACCGCTTGACATGCAGACCAGAATATGCCATTTACATTCTTGAATGCAAATGTGGTCTTCGTTACATCGGAAGTACCAAGTTGCAAGTACATATGCGAAACACCTCAGAGCCATTGTTAACAGCGACCCCACCTACCCTGTAGCTAGGCACTTTAAGGAGGTTCATAACAACAATCTAGACCACCTCCAATACTCGGTGATAGACTGCATACCAACACTGAGGAGGGGAGGTAACCGAGAGAAACTGTTGTGCCAATTGGAGAGCAAATACATTCTGCACTTCAACACCAAGACACCGACCGGCCTTAACACTAGTGAGGACCTACACTACTTTCTGTAAACTGAACTACGCACACTCTTGCAGTCTTTAGCCTTATCTGGCAATGTTGCAGTTTAGTAGTCAATCAGACCATCGCAATATCAAGAGGAACATATTGGAATGCTCAATCCCACTGATCCTACTGTTGGGCGTAATATATGTGTTCCTATTTGCATTCATGCACCAATATTTATTCCACAAATTTGCTGATTGTCAGTTTTTTAAATGTCTGTAACCTTAATCTGTGTTTTTCATTTTTAGTCAACTGCCCCGGCAGTCACCATACATTGGGTAGGTTGTCAAGTCCTAGGATCTTTTATATATATAGTAAGCATTATTTTAAACCACCATCACCATTGATTTGAGGGGACTTTTATTATGTGCTATCACCACCACTACTATTCTTGCGCACTTATCACGCACGTCTCCTCACATCTCTCCCAGGCACTCGCTGTATCCATTTCACCCACTTTTTTAACATTGATATCTCACCGTAGTAGTCGCTTGCACTTGCGAGCAAAATGCACTTTTTTTTAAGTCACCATGCACTCTTGCCAACGTATTTAGACATAATTGGTATCATAAAACACAGCCCGAGTACTCCACACAGAGTGATCTCACTCATGTCCTCAGCCAATCGATTCTTTTAATATGCACAGCGTTACTTACCCGACACTGGCATTTCTAGACTGTCGCTGCCATCCCGTGGCCACTTTGGCTCATATTCTCGTGGTTATGATGACAGTTTGATATTACATATTTTGGCATTTCAGATGTGATGAGAAGTTTGTTGTGCCTTCTTAAACATTACCATGCATTTTTGATACGTTGCATCACGGGCAATATTTTTGCCAGAGTTTCATATTCTCAGGGGATTCGTATCTGTGAACATCGCTGTCTATGTATATCCGACCATATGCTAATAGTCTGTCCACTATGTCTTTCTATATTATTCAGAGACACTCATATGTTGCCTTCCTTAAAGCAGTAAAGCAACACTCATGTAAAAGCCAGTCAAGTGTAGTAAAATGCCTAATCACTGTAGTTGACACAGTAAGAAGACTACTACCATCACCTGTATATTTTTCACCCATGATTTCACAGCGTGCTATGTGATCAAGGCTGCATGTCTGGCAGACGAAATGCGTCATTTGGATCTTGATGCTTGAATAAACTACAATTCACTTGAATATCAGCTTTTGGAGTCTGTGCCCTGGTGTTGCGCCGCTGTGGATGTTAATACTCTGGGATCTCGCTGGAATATGTATGTATGTATGTATGTGTGTGTGTGTGTGTATATATATATATATATATATATATATATATATATATATACTGAAAAAAACAAGGAAGTTATAGTTAGGCTCAGATTTCCCTCGTACAAAACTAAAGAACTTCAGCAGTTATAGTTACCTGAGATATCATGACATCATCAAGTGAGTGTAAGTGTTTTTAAGAGTGTTAAACAGATATACTAACCAACTACAAAAGTTAAATCAGTATACTAGGTGCACTATTACTGACTGATGCTACTTCTAACATATATTATGTGAGTGGCTGTGTGACTGTATGTATCCTTGTGTGTATGAGTATGTGAGTAGCTGTATGGGTGTATTAGTGGGTATGTGAGTAGCTGTGTGGGTGAGTAAGTTGCTGTGTGAGTGGCTATATTAGTGAGTGAGTGGGTGTGTCAGTGGCTGTATGGGTAAGTGAGTGGTGGTGTGATTGGCTCCATGGGTGGGTAAGTGGGTGTATAGTGACTGTATGGGTGAGTGAGTGGGTATCTGAATGGCTGTATGAGTGAGTGACTTTGTGTGTAAGTGGCTATATGGGTGAGTGGGTCTTTGGTTAAGTGAGTTGGTGTATGAGTGGCTCTATTGAAGAGTGAGTGTTTGTGTGGATGGCTGTAAGGGTGAGTGAGTGGATGTGTGACTGCTTGTATGGATGTGTGGATGGTAATTTAGTGGTTGTGTGGGTGTGTGAGTGAGTGTGTGAGTGCTTGTATGGGTGAGTGAGTGGCTTTGCTGAGATGATGTATGGGTGAGTAAGTGGGTATGTGAGTGACTATGCAGATAAATAAGTGGGTATGTGAGTAGCTGTATGGGTGAGTGTGTAGCTATGTGACTGGCTGTACAAGTGAGTGACTGGATGTATGAGTGGCTGTAAGGGTGAGTAAATGGTTGTATGAGTAGCTGTACGAGTGAAAGAGTGGGTGTGTGAGTGGCTCTATGGAGGAGTGAGTGGATGTGTGAGTACTGCCTGTGAATGGTTATGTGATTAGTTGTGTGGGTGTGTGAGTAGGCATATGGGAGGATGTATGGAGGTGTGAGTGGGTTAAGGGTCAGCAGAGCTCGCAGAGCTGCACTAAGCAGAATTCCATGGAGTTAGATAAAAACTTGTGGAGTTCCACAGAGTTCCGCAAGCGGGCAGAGTTGCCCACTTGCCCACCCCTAATTATTAGAAACTCCTTGATCCTTGTAAGACCTCACCCTCTTCAGCATTCTCCCTCGACCCCTTCCCCCTCCCTTTCCCATGTTAACATATCATTTCAAACTGTTATTTTCCATCAAGGCACATTAACACATTCTAATTGATGTATTACGCATTACGCTGTCTTGCGTGCCAATCTGTTTATGATTCAAATGGAAAATCAATACGAGATTGATTATAAGACAAACAAAGCCTGACTGCGGGAACAGCCATTCCAGATAGCATAAATGTATAATAAAGATTTCCAATCTACAAAATACATTTCCTTCAATGGATAGCAGTAGCTCTCTGAAACGTTTATGGCACCAGCTGGCCAAGCCAAGACGTTAAAAGGCCTTAAACTGCTGATAAACACCTTTGACAGGTCGGAACCTCTGATCAAACCATAAAACACCCACTCAGGGCGTGGCCATGTGCTCAGATGTGGAGCGAACCATATGGGAGAAGGAAGGGGGGCACACAGTTGTATTAATGAGCAGTGCACTTGTGAATCATGCAGGATACCTACAGTTATTTATAGATATTCCGAGCTGACTGAATGTGGTAGCAAGTATAACATAAAATGTGTTATGTACCTTGTAATGTTTATGTACTGTGTGGCCATGTTCAATATGTGTACCCAACTGCTCCCCTAACCCAATTTTGCACTCTGTTTTTAGCATAGCACATTCCAGACATAAAATTAGAATAGTAACATTCTAATACCCGCCTTCACGTTTAGAGTTAAGGGTAGTACGCCAAAATATAATAAAATGAGTCCACATATAATCGACTTTTTCTAGCAAAAAATGTACAGATTATCACACCGTTCATCTAATACAATTCTAAAAAACATTTGAAAAAGTTAAAAATTCTGTTACAGAAAATTTCGTTTGGGGGACTGAAGATAGCATCTATCAGAGATCTTGCGGATAAAATACCAAACTGAATACATATAGGCTTTACCCACAGACGACGGTGGGCCATTAATGCTGGACAGACTAGCAGGACATGTATAGAGTCTTGGACTGAGATATTGCAAAGGTTACATATATTAGATATACCATGCCATTTGGCCAACAGCTTATTCAGTGGAAGGAGATCCTGCCTAAGAAGCAGCCAAAAACGGCGCAAACCGTGGGGTATATTCCAGGAGGCGTAAGGTTGTATTTGTTTAAACAAATAGGAATCAACAGCTTGAGTGGCCCCCTTCTTTTGTACAATCAAGTTACGATCCCTTTCGTAGCTTAGCTTCCATGTGGCTTGTTTTAATGTAAATTTTAATTGTTGCATAGAAAGGTCTAAAAGAGTGGCTTCCTCTAAGTCCAAGAGTGTAATGGCCTTCCTATAATTCTTTATAAGAATCGAATGCTCTTTTAGTGGGCCCATCAACTCTTTTGTGATTAGGGATCTTAGTGTGGCTGACTTTCCTTTGACCAAACAGATAACCCAGCGAATGACTCCTGCCAGACCCTGTGCCCAGCTACTTCTTAGACCGAATTCTAAACGAAGGGCTGCTGCACTGCAACTATTATTAACTGAAGTTAAGTGAGGGAACCCTCGATAATGTCCAAAAAACCCCATTCGACTAAGTCGATGAGTTCTATGCCGTAAAGCAAAGTTGGGGGGACTTTTGCCCGGAAAGCCTCCAGCAAATAACCAAAGTGTCTTTTACCGGTTGATTTGTATAATGCTCTTAACCCATTTCCCTGCGACTTTGCCTTGCGGGAACTATTTTCTATATGGGATTTGTTGCTCAAGTTGCTATTTACAACCTTACCCAAAAATACGTATGATTTTACTCTTTCTAGTTTTTGGCCTCCCAGCTCCCAGCTAATGTATTCCAACTTCAGTTTTTTTCGCCCCTCCATTCACATTACCTTGCTTTTGGAAATGTTTATTTTCAGGAAATGGTTTTCGGAGAATGCGTATAATGAATGCAGACGGTTGTTAAGGCCTTTTGGAGTAAGGTCTAGGATTAATATATCGTCCGCATACATTAAACAAGAGATATATCTGTCTCCCAGACGTGGGGCAATTCCTTCGCATGCAGATATGATAAGGGGGAGATCACTAACGTAAAGGGAGAACAAAAGAGGAGCTAAAAGACAGCCCTGTTTAAGGCCATTTGCCGATGGAATAAGCTGGGATAAGCCCCTTTCACCCCCCAATAGCACTCTGCACCACGTGTTATCGTGCAAATCTTGTACCAAGCATAAGAGTCTATGAGGCATTCCCAGGGCATGTAGCTTTCTCCACAGTACTTGTCGGTCGACCTTATCAAAGGCCGTGGAGAAATCTATGAATGCCGCATAGACTCTCCCCTTTCTGGCTCCAATATATTTATCGGTTATTACCTGGAGGGCTGTTAAGTTGTCCATGGTACTGTGGTTTTTCCTGAAACCTGTCTGCTCGAGAGGAAGAATATTTAAATGCTCCACCCAATCATTTATTCGTTTGAGCAGACATCTTGTAAAAACTTTGCCGATTGCATCCAACAGTGCAATCTGGCGGTAATTCTGAGGGGATAAACGATCTCCCTTTTTAAACAATGGTACCAGGATACTTCCCTTCCAAGAGGGTAAAACCTTACCTCTAGATAAACAAATATTGAAAATTGGACAGAGTAGCATACTCCATTTAGCCCTGTTCTGTTTTAGTACATTAATGGGCAATTCATCCGGGCCCATAGCCCCGGAGTGCCTCATTTCTCCAATAGCTAAGTCTATGTCCTTTTCTGTAAATGGCTCTAAAGACAAGCTCATTTCGTTTGGCCGTACTTGCGAGGTCACCGTATTATTGCTTGCATAAAGATTAGAGACAAAATCCCTCCATATTTGTTCCTCAATAGGGATGGGTAAAGGGCTTGTTCTCAGTCCGCACCCCTCACCTATAAGGGACCAAAATTGCCTCATTTCCCCGTTAATAGCAGCTTCTCTTATTTTTACCCAGATAGCATCCTCTTTTTCTTTGTGTAATGTGGTTAATAGCCTTCTCCGTTTCCTTTTTAACATTGTTATTTTTTGTGCTATAACAACAGATCTATTTAAATATTGGGCCCTTACTAATTTATTAATTTCTATGTTAAGCAGTCTCAGAGGGCTAGTAAATATTCCAAAGGACTTTTTCCTATTGAGCTTTTTTGCCCCTGTTATCACTGACTTCAAGAACAGAGAGAAATTTTCAATTTCAGAGCCATACCAGGAAGGAAGCTCAGATATTGCTACATCGAGCATTTCTTCCAAATTTCGACACGCCCTTGCGTTCCAGTAGCACCTTCCTGATTTGGAACCGAAATTTGTTTGATCACTATTCAGAGACCACTGATCACATTTAGATGGCTTTACATTCATCGAGATGGAGAGGATTCTGTGATCACTTAACGGTGTATCAATAATATCGAGATCCTTCAATAACTCAAATGATTGGGACCCCATTATTACGTAATCAAGAATCGATTCCCCTTGGTAGGATTTGTGCGTGAACTTAGCCGGGGAATCCGAGGGGAGTCTCCCATTTGCAATAATCCCATCCATTTCTGCCAACTCATTTAGTAAAAGTTTGCCACGTTTATTTGTTTTTATATTTTCAGGAAACGCTGCCCGAGGAATATGGAGAGTTTCTTCTCTAAGTTTATCACAGAATAAGTTTATGCTTGAGTTGGAGATCTTGCAATTCAGGTCCCCGACTAAAATTATAGCCGCCGTTGGATCTTTCTCCCTGATACTCTGGCTATGCAAGAAAACCTTTTTTAAGATTGCATTAAAACCAGCTTCCGGTGGTATATAGACATTTATCAGAACCAGACGATTGCCAGTTTTAGGATTGCCAGACTCAAATAAGGTTACTACTTGGAAGAGTTTACTCGGATCCATATAGTGCATATAGTTCCAATTTATTCGGTTCGATAAGAGGCAAGCTATCCCCCCACTGGCATGTCCTTTTTTATTCGGGGTGGCGCTACCTTCCAATACATAATAATCTTTCCCTATTTGAATTTTATCGGTACACCATGTCTCCTGGAGGCATATTATATTTGCCTCCAGGGACAAAAGGAATGCCGTTTTCTCCGGACTGTTTTTTAAACCGGCTGCATTCCAGGATATTATAAATAATTATTTGCTAAAGATGCGAATTAGATAGTTGTTTATTTAGGGATCTTTCTGCAAGAACTCTGGGAAGCCAATTCCATTGAACATTTTCCTCTCCGATATCAGATTGATAAGATGGCAAGGTAGGGTTAGCATAGGATACTAAACGAGAATCCTTAGACTTGCATATTTTTAACTCTGTAAGCTCCCCCACCTTATTTATACTACCTGTTGCTGCTTCCAACAGAGAAAAGGGGGGCTTCTGGCGAGTTTGGGATTTAAGGATATTGTTTTGTCTAGTATGCCCCAACACCGGGATTACATCTATTCCTCTGCTCTGCAGATCTTCTGAGCGTTGCAGAATTAGATTGGCTACTAACTTGGAGTGGAACTTCACCCTAGTTATCATCCCCACTTCTGATTTTAATAATTGTACCCTATCTAGATCGGCTGATTGTATTAGTTTCAAGTTAGCAGATTCTTGAAAATATTTAAGCAAGAGGGATCTGTTCAGAATGCATTCAGCATCAAAAAGGGGAGAAAATTCTACCCATACGGTATCTATGCTTTTCTCCTTAGACTCTATTAACGGGACACCTCTTGCAACTACTCCCAGGAAAGGTGTTGCTAGGGGGTTAAGTATTGGAGCTACTTGGCCAGAGGGGTTTTGCTCCTGTCCTTAAAATGTTGGATTTTTTGACCCAATTATATCACTATTGATGGTAACTTTTTGGAAGAGGATATTTGTGTCAATTGTTGATGATGGGGAGGGGGGGGAAGTAGATAATAATGCTGGAGTAGCCAAGGGCGGAGGCACAATATTTTCTTTAATGATCTTATTTTCAGGGTTATTATCCTTTTCAGCTACCACCTGAGTTTGATATACCTCATTGTGTAAGGGGGACAATATTCATTAAGTTTAATAGCTACGAAATCTACAGAGGCTGATAACTTATTCGAGTCCACATCTCTTCACATTTAAAAACCCATCTTAGAGAAGAGCATTTTTGAAGCCTGATATTTTAGTACACCAAAGAGAGACAAAGCAGAAATAGCCTGTTGGCAAGCACTATTGTTTCATATAAGGGAGTTCGGTTGTGGTGACACACAGTCGGGCACAATTCTGCATTTTAGAGAAACCCGGGCCCCGATACGATTGCAGCTAGAAGCAGCTGCTGCTCATGTGCAAATAGTGTGCGCCGCTAAGAACAAGTGCAAACCAGCCCCTCCTTCAATTTAACGCAGTACATTCCCTCCCAATCCCAGCAGGGTGGTCTCCTTACCTTCATGTGGGGGTTATCTGCGGTGGTGCAGCCCGCCAGACTCTAGCCTCTTCTACCATCCTGCTGCACACCGCTGACATTGAGAGGAAGCCACCGCTGTCTGCTCCCGTTTTCTCACTATGGAAGTCAGCTAACAACAACAAGGACAACAAGAACTGTGAAGAGAGTAACTAGTGTGCATGTCAAACTGCACGCAGGAAGAGCTTGTCCTGAGGAGGTCCTATAATAAGGTCAGGCAAAATGCATATTTTGGGGACAGTGCCGGTAACCTCAGCGGCAGGTGCCAGAGCTTTTTGCAAAACTTCACGCTCCAAGCGGAGTGCGGAGTACTAAAAACTCTGCAAACTGTTGGTGGAGCGGAGTTAACTGCCCACATGTAGAGAGGGTGTGTGAGTGGTTCTGTGGATGATGTCATCAGTGATGTAATTTGAGATGTAATCAGTGATGTCACTGACCATGTCATAAGTGATGTAATATGTGTGGTCATAAGCAGTGCATTGAGGTGGCGTAAGTTATAGTTAGCCCAGGTAACTGCAACTAATGAACTTCTATGGCTGTATAAAAGCAAAATCTGTGCCTAACTGTATTGTCCCTGCAACCTTTGTTTTTTTCAGTGAATTTCTAAGGTTTTTTAAAATTATTTTTCCTAACTATAACACCTCTGTAACCTTTGATTTTTAAGTGAATTCCTAAGGCTTTTCAAATTCTATTTCCAAACTATAACATCCCTGTAACCTTTGTTTTTTTTAATTGAATTTCTAGGGTTTTTTAACTAATAGTTATGTTTGCCGAGTGGTGGAGAAAGGGGGAGGGGCCTCTGACCAGTTCTCAGGAATACCACAGTGTTGGACTTACGGGAGGTAACAGAAGGGCTTCTTGGTCCCAAATGTCCCCCAGCATCCAAGAGGACTTCGTCCCACAACCAGTAGTGCGCCAGGAGGTGCATAAGCAGAGTGGTGGAGAAATAGGGGGGTGGCCTCCGAAGACCTCTCAGCAATCCCGCCCTGTGGGACTAACAGGAGGGAACATGAGGTGTTGGCAGCCAAGGATCCTCTTGTTAACTAGCAACAATTGTTCACAAGGAACTCATTTTAAGAAAGTGTTTTTCATTTGTGCAAGTGTTTACCTTTTGCAATGATTCAATCCTAAACTTGAAAAAGTAAATGTAATATAATCCAAATATCTAAATAAATTCAATATTTGCAATATTACGTAATGTATTCTAAGAAAGTAGCCCGAGGAGTGTATTGATTAATACTCACTTCAGCCGAAATGAGTAATATATTTATTTAGAATTACAGAAATATTTATAAAAAACACAATCGCTCACACACCAAAGTATATTTATAATGCATATGCAATAATTAAAGAATGGAAGATTTGTGACATTTGTGACCCCAGTGAAGTAACCATAACCAACTTGTACTAAAACATGAAGTTTATATTTTGTGATTCTGATTCACCATTTCAGATCAAGGACCAGAATCTTTTCTAGTGCTTTCAATACTATCCTTAATGGTTGCTGACGACGTTTTGAACCAACTGTAGATATGGAGGTCTCATGAAGACAGAGAATTCCTGGGGACAGCACCCCATTAATTGACATTAGTGGGGTATATGAGGAAGTGTGTGAGGGCTACTTAAAGGAATATATACAGGAGAAGTGCTTACCTAGGGGCACTTCCATAGGGGCCCTTTTCGGCCCCAGGGACTCCATCCCCATCACACGGCCATTTTAGAATGGGGAGAAGGGCTGTGTGGCCCCCATCCCTGGTTCAATTTAAGCCTTAGGGACCCTATCCCACTGGGCCAAGCCTTTCTCAAATTGTGGAGGGGGGCCATGTACCCCCCTCCACAGGCCGATTTTGACCCTGGGGGCCCATCCCCCAAGGCCGGGCCATGTCTGCTGGGTACCCCCAAGGTACCCAGTCTCCACTGAGACCGCAGGGGAGCCTAAAGACCACTGCAGTCACAGCCGCCTCCCTGCCTCCTGTGGGAGCCAACATTGCTTTCACAGACAGGCAGCTGCTAGAAATCCAGCCCCCTGCCTGTAAAAGCAATTGTGCTCCATTTCCAGCAAAAAGAGTAAATTTTTACAGCAAGCAAGAGCATTTATAATGTTCTCACTTGCTGGAATCGGAGGGCTTGCTGTGGTTTGGCAGAGCGGTAAAGCCACAGCAAACAGCTATGTTCTGGGAGTGGTCACCCCAGGACATAGCAGGAGCCAGCCCTTGGGGGTGGTGGTTCTCAGGGACATCTATGGTTCCAGGAGGGGGGTTGTGCCCCCCTTTCTTATTTCAAGGGACTGCCCAAGGGAGGTGCCCCCGGAAGGTGGCTTTTTAAAAGAAGATGGCACCAGGGAGGTGGTAGGCCCCGGGGCGCAGGGGGGTCCTTGAGGTCCCCCCACTACAACTTCGTCATAGTCCCAGGGACGTGGTGGTCCTTGAGGCTAAGGGGAGTCCAAAAGGCCCCCAATTAATTTTTGGCATGTGGCCCCAGGAATTGGTAGTCCCTGGGGCCTGCGGGCATCCGAGAGGCTCCCGTTTTAAAATAAATAAGCCCCGGGGAGATGGTAGTCTCCAGGGCATCATTAGACCCAAGCAGGGGAGCCCAAGTGCCCCCTTTATTATGAAATGCCCCAGAACCTGGCCCACCTGGGGACAATTTCTAACAAAGCACAGGAGCCTGCCCTTTGTTTTTTGTTTAATTTACAGCTGGAGCCGCTGATCCAACATCGCTCCTGCTGAAAATGAAACAAAAAATGCTTTGTGTCCCTGTGGGACCCACCCAAGAGGACTAGTGGGTCAGGGTGTGGGTATGTCTACTCTGCACCCTTTTTTTTAACAGAGTTTATGGGACTCGGGTCAAGCCAGGTCCCAAGATGGCCGACAACACTTCCTCGTTGAAGTGTTGGCACCCAATCAGAGCTTTGCATTTCCCTGCAAGAGCTTGTCTTTTTTCACAAAATATTCATGACCACAGATATCACTAACTTTTTTTTACATTTCTCAAAAAACGGATTTACACCTAATAACAAAAAGCACAATCTGCGTAACCAAATCTATCTTTCTACAAAATTTTGTGTAATTCCACTCAGTGGTTCGGGTTGTAGTCATATTGACACGTCCTAAGGAATTAACAATGCAAATGCACCCTTTGTTGAACCCCATTTTTTCAGCTCCCACTTCACGAATTGCCCCAAAACAAGAATCAACGGAGCACTTTCTTCCAGAATTTATTTTGAAGATTCCTCAAATGGTGCTAAAGATATAGGTGAGTCAAAAAATGCTTTTCCATGGAAACAAGGTCCTTACTATAACTACCTACTGGCAATCGCCAGTAGGCAGTTATAGTAAAGACCTAGTTTCCACAAGAAGAGTGTTTTTTGTTTTGCCAATAACTTTGGCGTCAATTGACGAATCCTTGCAAAAGTTTCAAAATTAATACAATGATCATTTCAGCTGCAGAATTACACCAAATGTGGCAGGAGTGTAGTTGTTGGCCCAGAAAGCGACCTTTTTGTAAAATGGCATAAATCCATTCAGTAGTTTTGGAAACATTAAGGGAAATCCAAATTATTTTGTATACATAGGGACGTGGATCCTCTGAGGATCTGACAATCCCCGTGCTGGAATGTGATTGGCTGCTAACACTTCAACCAGGAAGTGATGGCAGCCGTCTTGGGACTCAGCTTCGGTGAAGACCTTAAAAAAAATGTTAAAAAGGGGGGGGGGGGGCAGGGTTAAAAAAAATCAGCAGCAAATGCGAAGAATCCACACCTCCTGACAAAAAAAAGCAAAGGCTCCTGCACTGCTGTAATGTTTAGCCCCCAGGTGGGCCAGATCCCAGGGGCATGAGGAAATATATATAGAAGGGGGGCACATGGGGGCCATCCTAGGCAATGGAAGCACTGTGGAGTGCCACCTCCCCGGGTCACTGTAAAATATGTATGCAGGCAGGACAGCTGGGCCCGCCTGTGCCCCAGGGACCACAAATCAAGCTAAATTAATGTGAGGGGGCCTGCACAGCCCTGCCACTTTCCCGTGCTCCCCGCAGACCTGGGGACCGATACCTTCCAAGGGATGAAATAAATAAATGTACAAGGTCCATTCCAGACCCCTGTCCCTGGGGACCACAGCTTCCACAGGGCAAAGTTTTACGATGTAAGGGTCCCGTGCAGCCCCCTTGTGGAGCCATTTATAGCCTTGGGCATGGCTTCCCCCAGGGATGGCTCCTGCTATGTGCCAAGGTGCCCACCCTCAGGAGGTAGCGGTTTGATTTTACTTTGTGGGTGTTGACAGCTCCCACCAAGCAAAAGCAAAAATAACGCTGCTTTCAGCAAGCCAGAGGTGTCAAACAGCTCCGGCTTGCAGAAAGCAGACTTTTCACTGGCAAGGAAACAGATGAAAACATTGCTCCCCCAAGCAGGGTGCAGCCTTTTCAATCAGCTCCCTGCTTGCAGAGGCAAATAGCAGCTCCCACAGGAGGCGGGAGCCAGCTGGGACCATGGGGGTCTTGAGGCTCCCCCTGTGGTCCCTCAGCACATCTGTCACCCAAAGGTAACTATAACTCATGCCCTTGCCAAACACAGCTAATTACCCCAGATAATACAACACTAATTACACCTTTGATAACATCATTGATAATATCACTATAACATTTGCAGTGACTTTGCATATATATATTACCCAGTGGCTGTAGTTATAGTATAGTTAGGATTGTGTTTCCATAGGGAATTTCTTTTTGTGTTGCTAATAACTTTAACGTCAGTTGATGAATCTCAATGAAAATTTTCAAATAAGTGCTACTTATTGACTAGTTTGGGCATGGAAGGTTTCAGGGTGATCTATCAAGCCGTGGCTGAGAAAAAGGGAGGTTTCAAAACTCATTCTCCCCATGCATTTTCCCATAAAAACTGTGGGCACAGCTACACCCCAAACCGCTGAACAGATTTACACCAAAGTTGTCAGAAAGCTAGATATTTGTGCAGAAAGAGTGCTTTTTGTGTTTTGGTGTGAATCCATTTAGTAGTTTTGATGCAATTAATGTTTTAAAAAATGTATATAATATATCACGCTGCAGAGGTGCTGTGGAGCCAACAGATCTCATCCTGATACATCTATGTTATATGTGGGGTGTTGGTTGTGTTGATTGTGGAGGGGGAGGGTTTGGCTGCCTATGGAGAGGGCTCGGGTACAGGGCCTGGCCACAGGCCGATGTAGTTAATCCTACTGCTGCTCCTCGTGTCCTAAGGTAACAGTAACTCACACCCTCACCATGCATTGCTTATATTTACCATACATATTATATCACTTATGGCAACTTCTATGACATCATGAATAATATCACTGCAACATTTGCAGTAAAATTATTGATGCGAAAACTGTGCATGGTGGGGGCAGGAGTTATAGTTACCTTAGGACACAAGTTATAGTTACTTGAGATAGCTATAACTCTTGAATTTCTATAGTTTTTAGAGCTGGAAACCTTACGTTACTGAACATTTCACCTGACTATAACCTTTGTTTTTTTACAAATATATATATATATATATGATTGACCCTCGTGAACAAGATCTTTGTTAAGATTGAAACGCGTAGAGGATACTTTACTGGAATGCTGGAAAGCTGAATTAAATCGCAACATTACTGGAGAACAAAGAGTTGGCTGTGTTCATTTCTGAGTGCGAGCGAGTTGGTCTCTAACCAGAGACGCCTGTGAGGATTTACAAAACGACTTGGCTCCGTCGTATCACGTACGCACCAGTAAGAGCGCCCAGGTGTCAAGAAATTGGGCTGTAGCTGAAAGGATATATATATATGTATATATATATATATATGTATATATATATATATATATATTATATATATATATATATATAGAACCTGTGGTGCCCTTGGTTGAGGGTCGGCGCTCTTCTCTCAGGGCGGTGCGTAGTTCGCCCGGCAGGGCGGCCGGTATAATTAGCAGCAAAAAACCCCTGAGCCCAGAGGTTGTAAGAACACGCACTCACTCGGAATTCAAATGCAGTTTTGTGTTTAATCCAAAGCCAAATTCATCAGCAGACAAGCCAAACAACGCTGGCCCAACGCGTTTCGGTTCTCACTCGAACCTTGATCACGGGTTACCAACAAAATTACCAGACATTATTTATTTCTATTTTTCTATCACTTCCTGTTTCACAGTTTGCAAAGCATTCTGGTCATTGTAGTGTTTTAAATTACACATTGTGCTGGTGAAGTTGCAAAAAAATATATCAATTAGATAAAATAAAATAGTGCTGTGACATATGGAGAAAAGAGATAAGTTTGAATGGGTTTGTCATTAATAAAATTCTTAACAAAACCCTTGTTTTTTAGTCGGTAATGATAATCGACAATTGAATGTAATTTGGGAACTCCACTATTGTGACTAACAGTAAACGTGCTTCGCCATGCTAAATACTATGCACCCTCTGGTGGGTATTCTCAAAGACACAGTATACACAATTTAATTGATGGCTGTGAGACCCTGCGATTTAGAATTCTCACACAAAGTACTAGGTTCGACTGATAGTGCGCATCCCTCTAGTGGGTGTGTGGACATTATACTGTCTTATGTGTGCCACGCTTTGCTGCTTGAACCCAATTGATCACAGAGCTGAAAGTAATAACATTAAACTGTTAAGGCCTTATACTGTTATACTGTTGTGTCATATTAGATTACACGTTTAACTGGTAGACAGTTCACAAATGTACAAAAAGTTCCTCGTCCTGGTTTAAGCCAAAAGGAGTCAGAGTTCTGAATGAAACAATGTGCTTAGACTCCTTTTGACGGAGAAGTTTTTCTCGGTATGTATTTCTTGCCGAAAGTGCACAAACGTTTAATCAGACCACCAGGCAGACCCATTGTCTCTGCCAATGGCTCAATCATGGAGCCTATCTCTAATTACATCGACTACTTCTTAGCTCCCATTGTTAAAGACCTTACCAGCTACCTCAAAGACACAACTGACCTCCTACAGAAACTAGAAGGAATACCTTGGAATCCGCAATACAAACTTGTGTCAATGGACGTAGTCTCCTTATATACGAACATTGAACATGAGATAGGCCTAAAAGCTTGCAGTTTCTTTTTAGGAAAGAGAAACATCCAATATAAACAGCATAACACCATGTTGTTACAAATGATTACTCTGTGTTTGCAAAACAATATCTTCACCTTCAACAAAAAACATTTCCAACAAATGAAGGGTACAGCCATGGGCTTTTCCTTTTCTCCAAATTTTGCTAATCTGGTAATGGGATGGTTTGAACAGAAAATCGCATGGAACAGTGAAAACGACCTACATGTGCAAAAAATCATCGCATGGTGGCGTTTCATCGACGACCTGTTCATAATATGGGATGGCACTGATGAAGAATTTGCAACATACTTCGAAATTCTGAATAACAATGAAACTCACCTGCAATTCACTTATGAGATAAGCTCCAACAAAATCTCATTCCTCGACATTGAAATTTACGTGCAGAACAACACCATACAAACCACCCTATTCAGAAAACGAACAGCTACAAATTCAGTCCTACATGCGGACAGCTTCCATCCAACCAATCAAAAATGGAATATTCCTTATGGTGAATTTTTAAGACTTCGCAGGAACTGTTCCGCTGACAACGAATTTGCAAACCACAGCAAGGCAATGCAAGCAAGATTTGAAAAAAGAAAGTACCCTGGCAGGATAATCCAAACTAGTCTAAAAAAGGCAAAACAAAGAAATCGCACAGAGCTACTCAAAAACAAACAACAGTCCAACCAGGAAGATTTCACAAAAATACGCCTTATAACAAGTTATTCCACCGAAACCAGCGATCTGGTCCATATTCTGAAAAAACACTGGGGCATCCTCAAACTAGACACCACCATTGCCAACCTCATAGGGGATCACCCTAACGTTACATACAGAAGAGCGCCTAATTTAGGTGACAAGTTGACTCATAGCCATTTCAAATCCAAACCACAGAAACCATGGACTAACATTGAAGGTTTTTGGCCGTGCAAGAATTGCAAAGCGTGTAAAATTGGCATTCCGAAAAAAGAGGTTGCAGGCAGAAAAGGTGTAAAATGGAAAATTCAGCAACATATTACCTGCAAGAGCAAATATGTGGTGTATGTGGTCGAATGTCCATGTAAGCTCAAGTACATAGGCAGTACAATCTGTGAAATCAAGAAAAGAATCCTGGAACATATCAGAGCCACTGTGAACTTAGATCGTTCTAATGCTATTGCCAAACACATGGAAAGTATGCATGACAGCAAATGGGAACTGCTTAGGTACTACGCCATTGAACAAGTACCATTTCTGGAACGTGGAGGCAACCGAGAAAAACTTCTCCGTCAAAAGGAGTCTAAGCACATTGTTTCATTCAGAACTCTGACTCCTTTTGGCTTAAACCAGGACGAGGAACTTTTTGTACATTTGTGAACTGTCTACCAGTTAAACGTGTAATCTAATATGACACAACAGTATAACAGTATAAGGCCTTAACAGTTTAATGTTATTACTTTCAGCTCTGTGATCAATTGGGTTCAAGCAGCAAAGCGTGGCACACATAAGACAGTATAATGTCCACACACCCACTAGAGGGATGCGCACTATCAGTCGAACCTAGTACTTTGTGTGAGAATTCTAAATCGCAGGGTCTCACAGCCATCAATTAAATTGTGTATACTGTGTCTTTGAGAATACCCACCAGAGGGTGCATAGTATTTAGCATGGCGAAGCACGTTTACTGTTAGTCACAATAGTGGAGTTCCCAAATTACATTCAATTGTCGATTATCATTACCGACTAAAAAACAAGGGTTTTGTTAAGAATTTTATTAATGACAAACCCATTCAAACTTATCTCTTTTCTCCATATGTCACAGCACTATTTTATTTTATCTAATTGATATATTTTTTTGCAACTTCACCAGCACAATGTGTAATTTAAAACACTACAATGACCAGAATGCTTTGCAAACTGTGAAAAATAGAAATAAATAATGTCTGGTCATTTTGTTGGTAACCCGTGATCAAGGTTCGAGTGAGAACCGAAACGCGTTGGGCCAGCGTTGTTTGGCTTGTCTGCTGATGAATTTGGCTTTGGATTTAACACAAAACTGCATTTGAATTCCGAGTGAGTGCGTGTTCTTACAACCTCTGGGCTCAGGGGTTTTTTGCTGCTATATATATATATATATATATATATATATATATATATATATACATACATATATATATATATATATATATATTACCTACTGGCGGTCGCCAGTAGGTAGTTATAGTTAGGACCCCTTTTCCATAGGAAATCCGCAACATTCTATTTTGAATAACTTTGGCGCCGGTCGATGAATCCTCGCGAATTTCTCAAAATAGGTGGGGCGCTACGCTCCGCTCCTACCCTGAAAGTCTCGGGGGGATCCGTCAAGCGGGGGCTGAGATAAAAGGGGGGTCCCAAAACGCGTTTTTCCCATGCATTTTTCCATAGGACCTTTAGAACGAGCTACAGCCCGAACGGCTAAACAGAATTACTCGAAATTTGGCAGAGAGGTAGTCCCTAGGTCAAGGAAGTGCCTTTTGTAGGTTTGGTGTAAATCTGTTCAGTAGATTCTGAGAAAATAGCCTTTAAATCAATATATATATCTGAGCCCGCTTACGGTACGCTTACCGTACGCTTATCGTAAGCGTACGGTGGCGTGCGCGAGCGCGATTCTGATTGGCTCTTAGATCTTAGTAAACATTCGAATCGGCCGAAACCAGGAAGCGGCGGCCGCCATTTTGTGTATTTCACTCTGAAAAAAAAGAGTGAAAACAAGAAAAGGGGGCAATGAGGAGAGTTACAGACCCCCTAACATTTGTAAGTGGGTAAAAGAAGGACAGAAAAGTACAAAAAAAACATTTATTGATTTTTAAAAAAATCACGGGGTACGCGTACGGTAAGCTTACGGTAAGAGTACGGTAAAAAAAAAAAATAAATAAATAAATGAAATGCAGAATTAAGAGTTTAGATATTAGGGAGCTCTAAAAAGAGCTGTTGTGTTTATGAAGTCATTTTTTTTAGTGGTACCTACAAGTAAGTACCGATGCAGAGTCTAAGGTTCAAGAGGAAGACTCTGTTCCCTTCATCATTGAAGTGCACACCATCTCCTCTATAAATGTCTTGCATGTCATAACGCAAGTTGTTGTGGTAAATGGCACCCATACCATAGTCACGGAGGAAAGCAGAAACAGATTTGTTGACGTGCTTTCTTGCTTTGTCAATCTGTGGACAGAAATGATTGGACCAGTTCCATTTTTGCCTTTGGCATATGTTGGAAAACACAAAGGCAGTTTTAGGGAAAAGTGAAAACAGTTGTGCAAAGGTGTCCTTCATAAGCATTTCCAGACCTACCCCAGTCAAAGTGCCTAGGTCATTGCCACCACAGTGCACTATTATGAGGTCAGGGTGTTGGATTTGCATGAAGGATTTCACCAATGGCATCAATTGGTGCCACTTTAACCCTCTCTGACCAATCCATTTAATGTCTACATTTGGCAAAGCAAGGTCTCTCACCATATCTGTTTTCTCTGCAAACTTTTCACTCCAGAAGACATAGCTGTGCCCTACAATCCACACTGTGAACATCTTCAAAGGAGATCTGGATGCACTCAGGAGGTGTCTTTCAGTAGAATGGCAATATGAAAAGAAAGACAGTTTGGAAATGGAGGCATACATATTTTTTTCAAAACAAAAAGAACTGATTGGCTGTTTCATACCATTCTAGAATAAAAACTAGGCTGTATGTGTAAATTAATAGAAGCATGTTTTGTATTGGTACAAAAAAATGTGTAACCAAAGAACAGTACTATGGATTTGCTGTTAGTTTTGAAAAGTCAAGCACTCTTGCTCTGTGGAATTGAAACATTGTTTGGCGAACTTCTGACCTAACTCAACACAGCAGTGTTCCATGAGCTGTTGCTATGGTAGCAGGCAGAAGTCAAGTTGGGGGAAGGGTACTAGGCAGAAGTCAAGTTGGGGGAAGGGTACTTTTGGAAAAGGGTTGGTTTTCAACCAATAGAAATGTGTGATTACATTTGAAAAAAAGGGGGAAGCACTGAGATTTGAAACTTACATGTATATGTGTGGAAAAATAGAGGGAAAGTTTGCCATTATCTGGTTCTGCTGAGAGGAGAGAGGTGAACACAACAGAGATCCTGGCTCTGATAATCTGCTGTTTGAGTGTCACATTTCTTTCACAACTAACTAATTTTAAAGGTGAGTTTACAGTTTGAGAGGGGATGTATGTGGTAACTTAAGAAATGAATAATAGAAATGGAAATTGTTTTTGTTGTAGTTGCGTTTATCATTTTCTGTTTTGGGAGAAATTTAAATGTGAGGAACATGTAAAATAATATGGAGTATGTTTTCACAATAAATTAAGGTGTACTGGAAAAAAAAAGAATAGTTTAAGGGTTTGAGGTTGGACTCAGTAATGCAAATACATTCAGCATCACTAAGGCTGGTTGCCCTTGCTGGAGTGTAGGCAGTCACCGAGAATACACATGGTGGTGGTCTGAAAAAACAGTTTGGACATGTGCATTTAAATAAATCAAAAAAAGTGGTTTCATAATGTGTCAGTCTGTAAAAGTGATTTTCACTTGCCCCGAAAAAAAAAGAGCAGTAAGTGTGCTTTCAAATTGGCAAAGAAATTTCGTTTTGGGACTAATGTGAAAACATGACTCTGTGTGCAGAGAGGAATTATAGGCAGAGATTTATTGCGTATTGCTCTGGTGATTTCACAGTTGCATTAGATGGAAAGGGGGAGCGAATTTTTGGGGGAAGAAGCAGACTCTTAGCACACACCCATGTGCTTGCCATGTATAATCATGCACAGTATTTACAAGCGAGTGGGGTTTTCAGGTTTCAGTCTGTAATGCAAATACATTCAGCATCACTAAGGCTGGTTGCCCTTGCTGGAGTGTAGGCAGTGACCGAGAATACACATGGTGGTGGTCTGAAAAAACAGTTTGGACATGTGCATTTAAATAAATCAAAAAAAGTGGTTTCATAATGTGTCAGTCTGTAAAAGTGATTTTCACTTGCCCCGAAAAAAAAAAGAGCAGTAAGTGTGCTTTCAAATTGGCAAAGAAATTTCGTTTTGGGACTAATGTGAAAACATGACTCTGTGTGCAGAGAGGATTTATAGGCAGAGATTTATTGCGTATTGCTCTGGTGATTTCACAGTTGCATTAGATGGAAAGGGGGAGCGAATTTTTGGGGGAAGAAGCAGACTCTTAGCACACACCCATGTGCTTGCCATGTATAATCATGCACAGTATTTACAAGCGAGTGGGGTTTTCAGGTTTCAGTCTGTAATGCAAATACATTCAGCATCACTAAGGCTGGTTGCCCTTGCTGGAGTGTAGGCAGTCACCGAGAATACACATGGTGGTGGTCTGAAAAAACAGTTTGGACATGTGCATTTGTAGTCTCTCAAGGACCTTGTAATGTGTTTATTGATTTTTAGTGTTTTTAAAAAAAAAAAAAAAGTACGCGCACCGTACGCGTACGGTAAAAAAAAAAAAAAAAAGTTTTTAAAAACATATGTAAAAAAAAGATGAAAGATAAGGTTGGCTCTTAAAAGAACCGTTGTGTTCATGCAGGGACAGAGGAAAGGAAGCATGGGAAAATTATTCAAAGCGACAAATGTGCTGATCTATTTTGCTGTTCACTAGGGAAACACTGGTCTCCCTATAGCAAATTAGATCTTGACAAAATGTGCATCGAATATCAACCTTCCGAAATCGAGGGTTGATTTCCAGAGGGCCAGCAAAAGGAGATTCTCCCCCCACAGATGAAGGGCTCACCTGACCTGCAGAAGAAGGAGTCAGCCCTGCAGATGATGGTCCAGGCTGAGCTGCTGTGGATGTACTGGCTTGTCTTTCTGAAGAGTTACCTCCAAAAAGATGACCATGTGTCCTTCTGTGTACATCCTGGAGGTGTCTCTTCATGGTGTGATTCCCAAAGGAATACTTCCTGTTAGGATTACCTCTAGAAAGTACACGCTTACACAACTTACAAGTCACTAAGGGTGCATTTACCTTTTGCTGGCCTTCAGGAAAAGTAAAATAATCCCATACATAAGAGGGCTTTTGTTTCCTCGATCTCTGCCTCAAGACAGTGCTGCTAGTGCTAGCCTCACTCTCAGAAGAGCTCTGCTGTTCTGCCATCGTATCCCAAAGACAAACCAGCTCCTTCTCCCAAGGGATCACAAGCAGAAATGAGGGGAATGGGTGTGGTGTAGGAGAGTTCTAGAACTGAAAGTAGTTTCAACCAATCAAAAGTTGTGTTTCATGATCACATGACCTACCGTACGCTTACGGTACGCTTACGGTACGCTTACGGCAAAAGTGCGCATGCGCGTAAAAAAGACACGCGCTTGCGCGCATGCGCATAACAGTCACTCCCGGCACTTCCGCGTAACGTGCGCGTGTAGCGTACACGCGTACGCGTCCCACGCGGAGTACGCGCGGCTACGCAAATTGCGTAACTATACGCAAGCAGCGTAGGAAAATTACGGACGTTGCGTAAACCGTACGCTTACCGTGAGCTTACGGTACGCGTACTAAAAAAATAAAAAAAAAAAAGAAAAAAAGTACTGCAAATAAATTTTACATGTTTATTTTAAAAAATATATAAAAAAAACATATTAAAGAATTTTAAAAATTTAATCATAGTCTTTATAAAAGGTAAGAAAATTAAAATAAAAATATGTTAGAAAAAATAGAAAAAAAAAAAAAAATTAGCATTTAAAAAACCTTGCAAATTCACTGAAAAAACCATGGGTTTCACACACGTTATAGTTAGGAATTAGCATTTAAAAAACCTTGCAAATTCACTGAAAAAACCATGGGTTTCACACACGTTATAGTTAGGAATTAGCATTTAAAAAACCTTAGAAATTCAGTGAAAAAACCATAGGTTTCACACACGTTATAGTTAGGAATTAGCATTTAAAAACCTTAGAAATTCAGTGAAAAAACCATAGGTTTCACACATGTTATAGTTAGCTGGACATTTTACTCGTAAAAAACCAATGAAATTCCCCCGTTATAGTTAGTTCAGCTAACTATAACTCGCGCGCCCGCAATGCACTGCTGATGACGTCACATATTACATCACTCATGACATGGTCAGTGACATCACTCATGACATCACTGATGACATCTCAAATGACATCACTGATGACCTCACTGATGACATCATCCTTGTGATAGAGTGGCAGACCTCCTCTTCCCCTAATAAAACCTTTGATACACACATTCAAAAATAGAGACTAAAATTTACAAAACAATGGACATACCAATAACAGTTACAACAACCTCTTCAGTAATTCTAAGATCCACATACACATCCACTCATTCACCAACAGTCCAATACAGTCACTCATACATGTACTCACTTATCATATGTACTCATACACCTATACATCCTGTTACACAATGCCACTCATCCATAGAGCTACTCACACACATAGTCACCCATGCTAATAAAGAATCAAACATACATTTACTTGCATATACAGTTATACACACACCACCACACTTACTTCTACGGAAACTTACACATACTTAGTCTTTTAAACAATTACTTATAGAAATATATACTTATTCATACAGGAACTCTTTCAATCTCTCACTCTCACATATACTCACATATATAAACCAATAGTCACATATACTAGTTTTAAACATATGTAGTTACTCATAAAGACACTATTGAGACAGTCATTCACTCACTAACACACCCATACACACACTCATCCACCCATGCAGTCCTGCACACATGCTCTGTTCAACACATACAAACAGTGAGTCACTCATTCATGCACCTATGCACTACGTCATACCCCCCACCGAACCATGCAGACACTCATACTGATACTCAAAAAACCAACTAATAACCTATATAGACACCCATGTAGCTACTCTCCAACCCATGCAGCCACTTATACACAAAGTGAGAGACTGATACAGATATTTATATATTTAAACATTACTCACTAAGCCATGTATTCACTATGATACACTTAATCAGTCAGTTACACAATCAGTTTTTCAAAAAGAAATCATCCATTTAGACAGTAATATACCCATTTATTCTTCCATCGACCTTGAGATATACATATATAAAACATATTTAGTTTTCAGAAAAACACACATTCACTGGATGATGTCATCAGTGAGGTCATCAGTGATGTCATTTGAGATGTCATCAGTGATGTCATGAGTGATGTCACTGACCATGTCATGAGTGATGTAATATGTGACGTCATCAGCAGTGCATTGCGGGCGCGCGAGTTATAGTTAGCTGAACTAACTATAACGGGGGAATTTCATTGGTTTTTTACGAGTAAAATGTCCAGCTAACTATAACATGTGTGAAACCTATGGGTTTTTCACTGAATATATATATATATACATATATATATATATATATATATATATATATATATATATATATATATATATTATATATATATATATTCACAGAAAAAACATAGGTTTCAGGGGTGTTATAGTTAGCTGGCCATTTCACTCGTACAAAACCATAGAAATTCCTCCGTTATAGTTAGTTCTGCTAACTATAACTTGCGCGCCCCGCAATGCACTGCTGATGATGTCTCATATTGCATCATTCATGACATGATCAGTAACATCACTGATGACATCACTGATGACATCTCAAATGACATACCTGATGACATCACTGATGACATCATCCAGTGAATGTAGTTTAGTTTGAAATTTGAATATGTATTATATATGACTTTTTGTTTGCATTTGCACTTTATTTTTCCATTCATTCCCTGCATAATATTTAGAGAAGTAATACTCTCAAATATAACTTCCTAGGGAATAGCAAAAAGGAAAATAAGATAATGGATAAGCTGTGCAATATAATAAAAGAAAATGTACATGTTAAGAAATGGCGGCCGAAATGTACCGAGCAGATACTGTGATGTAATGTGTCAAGTCCCCTGTTGATGTTGCTTACCAAATGTTGGGTACTTTATTGACAAAAAAATGGCGCACAAACATCGTGAACAAGGCAGCGTGAGTCTGCTGAAACGCGTAGATGTTTTTCCTCGTTCATGGAGAATAAAAGACCGAGTGCCAAAACTTTGACTCTGGAGTGCTGGATGCTTATTTCGAAAAACGAAGTATTCCTATAATTGGACATATATATATATACATATATATATATATATATATATTCACAGAAAAAACATAGGTTTCAGGGGTGTTATAGTTAGCTGGCCATTTCACTCGTACAAAACCATAGAAATTCCTCCGTTATAGTTAGTTCTGCTAACTATAACTTGCGCGCCCCGCAATGCACTGCTGATGATGTCACATATTGCATCATTCATGACATGATCAGTGACATCACTGATGACATCACTGATGACATCTCAAATGACATACCTGATGACATCACTGATGACATCATCCAGTGAATGTAGTTTAGTTTGAAATTTGAATATGTATTATATATATACCAATCTGTATTGAAGATTGAGTGTATATATAACTGTCTGGATGGAGGATTTAGTAGCTGCCTGACTGTCTAACTGAGCAATTAAAAGTATCTCCCTTAATACATGGATTAGTAACTAAACTATGTGAATGTGAGCATCACTGTCTCTGTTGTTGTATAACATGCTGCATCAGTTGGTCACTAACTACATGAGTGTATATATTAGTTATTGATTAGTTGGGTGAGTATTTGTATGGGACACTGAGTTTGTGTGTGGTTGGATGGGGTATGTGTAACTCTATGCATAGATGTGTGAATGGTTGATTGACTAGGTGTATAGGTTTAAGAGTGCATGTGGAAACAGTTGTTTGGGTGACTGAGTGTATTTATTTGTGTGTTGGTGAGCGAATATATGTTTTAGTTGTACATCTTCAACAAAGTAAAAAAATAAAAGGCATTGTATGTGAGAGTTGGTGTATATAACTAAGTATGTGTAAGAGTCAGTGATTTCAAGAGTAACTATATGAATAAGTGTATCATTGTAATGGTGATTTTTTTAACATATTAACTATGAGTTACTATGTGTTTGAATAAATGAGGTGTTGGGTAATTGTGTAAGTGAGTAAATGTAAGTGTGATTAATTTTTTTAATGAGTGAGTAGGATGACTGTATAACCGACTAAGATGACTGCTGATATGTCAATGTCTATATATGTGTATAAGTGCATTTGAAAGTGTTCTATTAATTAGTGACTGCATGTATAAATGATTCTGTTGTGGAATGGGTAGTTGTGTGTGTAGACTTAGGAATCAGTGAGTTGGTATGTAGTAACTGGTATTGGTGTGTCAATGGTTTCAAATATGGTACTCTGTATTTTACAGTGAGTGATGAAAGGTTATACTAGTGTATGATGAGGTGTATCAGATTGTCACGTGGATGATGTCATCAGTGATGTCATCAGTGATGTCATTTGAGATGTCATCAGTGATGTCATCAGTGATGTCACTGACCATGTAATGAATGATGCAATATGTGACATCATCATCAGTGCATTGCGGGCACGCGGTTATAGTTAGCAGAACTAACTATAACAGAGGAATTTCTATGGTCTATGGTTTTGTACGAGTGAAATGGCCAGCTAACTATAACACCCCTGAAACCTATGTTTTTTTCTGTGAATTTCTAAGGTTTTTTAAATGCTAATTTCTAACTATAATGTCTCTGAAACCTAGTGGTTTTTTCAGTGAATTTCAAAGCTCTTTTAAATGCTAATTTCTAACTATAACGTCCCTGAAACCTATGTTTTTTTCAGTGAATTTCAAAGGTTTTTTAAATGCAAATGTTTAAGTCTGATAGTAGTTATACCTATTTTTTTGTACTGATTTTCTACAGTTCATTTATAAATATTTTTTTCATTAAATAACATTATATATTTTTCTGAAAATTGCACAAAAAAAATGATGTTCCAAAATGTGTATGTATATGTGTCTTTAATATACATATTAGGGCAAGAGATTATATAAGATAACATATTTTTACTTATAATAAACTTATTTTTAAATGTATTTTTGCAAAGTCGGATGTGTGCATCGTGAGTGCAGAGAACCAGGTCAGCAGAGGTGCTGTAAGCCAGAGAAACCAGGTCAGCAGAGCCGTTGTAGAGCCAGAGAACCAGGTCAGCTGAGCTGCTCTAGAGCCTAAGAAGCAGGTCAGCAGAGCTGCTCTAGAACCAGAGACCCAGGTCAGCAGAGCTGCTCTAGAGCCAGAGACCCAGGTCAGCAGGGCTCCTCTAGATGCCGAGAACCAGGTCAGCAGAACTGCTTTAGAGCCAGAAAAACAGGTCAGCAAAGCTGCTCTAGAGCCAGAGAACCAGGGCAGCAGAGCTGCTTTAGAGCCGTAGAACCAGGTCAGCAGAGCTGCTCTACAGGCAGAGAACCAGGTCAGCAGAACTGCTTTAGAGCCAGAGAACCAGGTCAGCAGTGCTCTTTAGCGGGAGAGAACCAGGTCAGCAGAGCTGCTTTAGAGCCAGAGAACCAGGTCAGCAGTGCTCTTTAGAGCCAGAGAACCAGGTCAGCAGAGCTGCTTTAGAGCCAGAGAACCAGGTCAGCAGAGCTGCTTTAGAGCCAGAGACCCACGTCAGCAGAGCTGCTCTAGAGGCCGAGTACCAGGTCAGCAGAGCTGCTGTAGAGCCAGAGAAACCAGGTCAGCAGAGCTGCTCTAGAGCCAGAGAACCAGGTCAGCACAGCTGCTGTAGAGTCAGAGAAACCAGGTCAGTAGAGCTGCTTTAGAGCGAGAGAACCTGGTCAGCAGAGCTGCTTTACAGGGAGAGAACCAGGTCAGCAGAGCTGCTTTAGAGCCAAGGAACCAGGTCAGCAGAGCTGCTCTAGAGCCAGAGAACCAGGTCAGCAGAACTGCTTTCGAGCCATAGAACCGGGTCAGCAGAGCTGCTTTAGAGCCAGAGAACCAGGTCAGCAGAGCTGTTGTAGAGCCAGAGAACCAGGTCAGCAGAGCTGCTCTAGAGCCTAAGAACTAGGTCAGCAGAGCTGCTCTAGAGCCAGAGAACCAGGTCAGCAGAGCTGCTGTAGAGCCAGAGAAACTAGGCCAGCAGAGCTGCTTTAGAGGGAGAGAACCAGGTCAGCAGAGCTGCTTTAGAGCCAGAGAACCAAGCAAGCAGAGCTGCTTTAGAGCCAGAGAACCAGGTCAGCAGAGCTGCTCTAGAGCCAGAGAACCAAGTCAGCAGAGCTGCTTTAGAGCCATAGAACCAGGTCAGAAGAGCTGCTTTAGAGCCAGAGAACCAGGTCAGCAGAGCTGCTCTAGAGCCAGAGAACCAAGTCAGCAGAGCTGCTTTAGAGCCATAGAACCAGGTCAGCAGAGCTGCTTTAGAGCCAGAGAACCATGTCAGCAGAGCTGTTGTAGAGCCAGAGAACCAGATAAGCAGAGCTGCTCTGTAGCCAGAGAACCAGGTCAGCAGACCTGCTGTAGAGCCAGAGAAACCAGGTCAGCAGAGCTGCTTTAGAGGGAGAGAACCAGGTCAGCAGAGCTGCTTTAGAGCCAGAGAACCAGGTCAGCAGAGCTGCTCTAGAGCCAGAGAACCAATTCAGCAGAGCTGCTTTAGAGCCATAGAACCAGGTCAGAAGAGCTGCTTTTTAGAGCCAGAGAACCAGGTCAGCAGAGCTGCTCTAGAGCCAGAGAACCAAGTCAGCAGAGCTGCTTTAGAGCCATAGAACCAGGTCAGCAGAGCTGCTTTAGAGCCAGAGAACCAGGTCAGCAGAGCTGTTGTAGAGCCAGAGAACCAGATAAGCAGAGCTGCTCTGTAGCCAGAGAACCAGGTCAGCAGACCTGCTGTAGAGCCAGAGAAACCAGGTCAGCAGAGCTGCTTTAGAGGGAGAGAACCAGGTCAGCAGAGCTGCTTTAGAGCCAGAGAACCAGGTCAGCAGAGCTGCTCTAGCTGACACTGACTGACTGACACTGACTGACTGACACTGACAGATTGACACTGACTGACACTGATATACTAACACTGACTGACACTGACACTGACTAACACTGATTGACTTACACTGACTGACTGACTGACCGACACTGATTGACTGACACTGACTGACTGACACTGACTATCAAAGTCAACTAAGAGAAACACCTGCCTGATTTATATAGTAGTGGGCATAAAACAACAGTCCCTGGATAAGGAAATCACTAGCTGGAGCTGAATTGACAAACTGTTTACATCATGACATCTCAACATTATTAAATAGAAAAATATATTTCTTTTTTATTTTTTTAGGATACAGCGTTTTCAGAAGATTTTTTCTATACACATAAAAATATTAGATAATGAAAAACGAAGGATATACCACGTTTTGGTTATACGCAATATTTTTCAATGTCCCTCACATCACTGAATTCATACACACATGCATTCATTCCGTCAACAATCACGCTATCGTATAACAGTCTGGGTGGAGAAACTTCCAGATTAGATCATATAGGTGGTTAACTCATATATCGTCCAGATGGAAGATAAAGATAATATAGAATGAGATATGCCGAAAGTTCAAACGCCAACGCGCGTTTCGGTGTCAGACCCAAAACTGGGCCCCACCTTCATCAGGGCAAAGACCGGTAGATAGTGGGGGACATGAACCAAACCTAGGATTAATCAAAAACACATATATAAACAATAAATACACATAAGGCGATGCAATGTCATTAGTATTTCAAATCTGTCAAAAGGATCAGCTCCAGGAGTGAATCAATGAAGATATCATAAAACATTATTTTTGAGAAAGGTCCCATAGGTACCAGGAACGTGCATATGTAGGAGAAACATCCAAGGTAAAGATAATCAGAACAGTATACCATACCCGTGATTAGAATGTAAGAGAAGAAGAATCCGTGAGGTTACGCATATACAGAAAGATAGAAACCCGCATATATAGCACCCGTATTCAGAGTCAGTAGACAAGAGAGTTTTTTTGTATAGAAACGGGCTACGTGAATCTCATTCATCATACGTACTTTAAAACTAAACCCAGGACAATATGGATTTATATATACATCTTCACTGGCTGGATGTGTATATATTCAGAGACTCAGCTGGCCGCTTGTCCAATCTGAGGGAGATTAATCAAGGGAGAATCTATTCAAGTATCTACACTAGGTTAACTTCACCCAGAAACGAAATAAAAGATCATATTCAGTTAGAAGGGACCTACCCAAACAACTGGTTATAGCATGAAGAGTTCTGTAAAGTGTTAGTCCCACGGATCAGGTAGGATTGGATGCATATAGCGGTGCTTATAAAAAATGACTCATGGAGGCGCAACTAGTTCTGTGAAATAAAAAAAAATAATAAAAACCTGATTAGGAAAGGAGGTATAACTTCACAGAAACGAGTTCCCAACCCCGACATATTCATCAGGGAATATGTGGGTATTTCAAACATACCTGCGATTTTCGGCAGGGCGGGAATTTGATGCAATCTGGTTTCCACACATATATGGGTTATTCAAATGAAATGCCCCGCGACGCGAGGCCTTCATCAAGGTAATGGTTATCGTGTTTTAGGGCAGCGGATATTTTCTACATCAAAAGGAAAAAATAGTTATATATAGATAGAAAAAATGTCGCTGCATAGCTGCGGCATTCACACGGACAATAATTACCTATTATAGGGTACAGATGTAGGGCCACGCCAAGTGAATTAAGCCATAAATGGCACAAGAATCCTTAGGTCAGAAACAACAATAATTGTGGAATCAAAACACAGAGATAGTAAGTTAACGCTATGGCGTGGTCTCCCGGGGGAAGGGGATGGAAGAACAAGGAAAGAGAGGAAAGAAAGGGATTTTTGAGGAGATCAGGAGGGAAGGGGAGAAGAAAACAAAACAAAAAACGAAGAAAAAAGGAAGGAGGAAACAGGAAGGGAAAGGGGCACGTGTCGGAGACACTTCACCCTCAACCTGAAGGGAGGATGAAAGCACCCGTAGGCACATATGTCCCTGTCGCATGGGGCTGACGATCGAGCTAATAGGTGTAGATAGAGTCACATCGTGAGATATAGTTCTTACCTGCCTATACAGGCTCCTCCATGTATCAACAGCCGATCACGGCTCGGCGGCGCACCAAAATCGTCCTGGGTAAATTCCCCAGTGAATCCTGCCCTCTTTATGTATCGCAAAGTCCCAGTTGGTCCAATCGAAAGGCGCGTGTTACGTCGCCTATAGAAATAAAGGGCAGACTAAAGATAAAATAGGTAATGATAAACGTAATATTATGGCGGCCATATTGAAACGATGAACATGGCCTTTAGATGGCAAACAGAGAAGCAAAATAGGGGAGAATAAAGGGTCACAAATCAACGTGCTCATATATATTATAAACAATATTAACAAACAAAAGGAATCAGGTAAGAATAGTCGTACGGACGATATAAAAGAAACAAGACGCGTGCGATTGGTCTAAGCTCATATAGGTTAAAACTAACCTAGATGGGCCAATCAAAAATGATAAGGTGAGGGCAGCAAGTTAATTAATCGCATTTTCCCATGGGCAAGTCTCATTCAGACCATGGTGAACAGAGTCCAAGTAAAAAATCCAAGAGGTCTCTCTCTTTTTCCTAATACGGCTAGGGTCTCTGCCAGGAAAGGTATGGATCTTTTCTAGAATGGACCACTTCAGGTCCATTTCATTATGGTCTTTGTCGAGCCAGTGACTGACCAATGGGCAAGAGACTTTTTTAATGCGAATGTTGGACTTGTGTTCGCCAATTCTGAATCTGCATTCCCGTCCTGTCTCTCCAATGTATATAAGATCACATGGACATGTGATGATAGAAATCACATTGGAAGTGCGACAGTTCGTCATCTCCTGAAGGGTGATGGACCGGTCATTGATATTGATGGTTTTACCAACAATCGCATTGGGGCATGTCTGACATGGACCGCAACGGTGGTTTCCCTTGATGGGTTCAAGGCTCAAGATGGCAGTTTGAACGGGAGCCATTTTGTCCATAATTTTGCCTCTGACTAGAAAGTTTTTAAGGTTCTTATTTCGTCTAAAGGCAAAGAGGGGTTTCGGAATTTTATTTTCATCGTTGCCGATGTTTAAGAGATACCACAGTGAGTTGATGGTCTGCCTGACCTTGTGGTTAATGTTGGAATGTTTGGTGACATATACCAACTTATCCACAGGGCTAATCTCCTTGGTTTCGAACATGGACTCTCTGTTAAAGTATCTGGTTCTTTTAAGGGAGTTTTTGATCAGCTTATGTGGGTATCCCCGATTTAGCAGTTTTTCCTTGAGGATATGAGCCTGGATCAAGAAATCTTTGATGTCAGAGCAGTTTCTCCGGAGACGGAGAAACTGACTGAAGGGGATACTGTCCCTTTGGCATCTAGGATGGTAACTGCCATATTGTAACAAAGTATTTCTGGCTGTAGGTTTGGTATACAAAGAAACAAATATTTTTTTTTGGTGGTGTTCAATCCATACATCCAGAAATTCAACCTTGCGGTTACTAGAGTGGGCCGTAAATTTCAGGTTGATGTCAGCTGCATTCAGCCAGGCAACAAATTCATCCAGGGATCTTTGGTCCCCATTCCAGATGAAGAAGATGTCATCAATGAATCGAGACCAAGCTTGAACATTTTCATAAAAAGGCGCCATTTCGTTGTATATATTGATCTGTTCAAAATGTCCCATATAGAGACAAGCTATGCTGGGGGCACAAGAAGCCCCCATGCTAATGCCCTGTATCTGGTGAAAATAGTTGTTGTTGAATTCAAAGTAGTTTTCACTCAGGACAAACTTTAGACATCCGACGATAAATGGGCCGTTGGTCATTTCTGTTTCTAAAGACAGGATCTCTTGAAGAACCGACAGTGCTCCTTCCTGGGGGATATTCGTATAGAGAGATTCCAGGTCCAAGGTGACCAGGAGCTCCTTCTCAGAATCGTAGGGCATACTCTCAATCTTGGAGATGAAATGGCCTGTGTCTTTCACATAGGACTCAAGTTTGCTCACCATGGGTTTAAAAAACAGTCAATGTATTTGGAGAGAGGTTCAGTAGCCGAACCAATAGTGGAAACAATGGGTCTTAGTGGCGGGTCCAAGATGTTTTTATGGGTCTTAGGTACCCCGTATATGATGGGCATGCGAGTGAAGCTAGGTGTCAAGAATTCAGCTTCCTTAGTGCAGATAAAGTCCGCCTCAACCGCAGCTTCAACCATGGCTAAGATACGTTGTTTAAGATTGGGTTTGGGGTTCCTCATGATGCATTTATAGTGTCTAGTGGATGACAAAAGAATGTTCATTTTCTCAATGTATGTGGGGGTATTGAAAATAACAATACCCCCTCCCTTATCGCAATGTTTGATGGTGAGTTGTTTGTTTTCTTTTAGGGATTTCAAGGCACTATTTTCCACAGAAGACAGGTTACTCGCAGGCTTGGGGACAAATTTGATGGTTTTGGCAATTTTAAGTAGTACCGCTTTCTCAAAAATGCCCACCTCCGATCCAACAAGGTCGAGGCTGGGGGTAAAGTCAGAAGGGGGCCTGAGTTCTGAAAGATTATCCATAGTTTCAGGGGATGGTCTATTAAGAAAAAATGTTTTACCTAATTTTCCTGAAAAAGGAATAGAGATCGTTCATGAATTCGAACTTATTGAAAGAGGTGGTGGGAACTAAAGAAAGGCCCCTAGATTGAAGGGTCACTGATTCCGGGTCAACATTAGAAGCAGATAAATTAAACACAGGTATGTTTATTGTGTTTTCCAGTACTGATTGTGTCTGGTTTGTATATACATTTGAGGTTGACCCTGACCCTGATGGAAGTTCCTCATTCGAGGTGTTCTGGTTCTGGGGCGATAGTTCCCTCAGCGGTTGCCTAAAAAATGATCAGGCATGGCCGGTCTATCAAATGGTTCGTGCCGGGATTGGTAGTTCGGGTTATAATTTGTCTCATAGTCAACAGGACCTTCTCCTTCCGACTGACACTGACTGACACTGACTGACTGACACTGACTGACTGACTGACACTGACTGACTGACACTGACTGACACTGACTGACTACTCTCTACTACTCTACTACTCACTCTCTACTACTCTCTACTACTCTCTACTACTCACTCTCTACTACTCACTCTCTACTACTCTACTACTCTCTAATACTCACTCTCTACTACTCTCTACTACTCACGCTCTACTACTCACTCTCTACTACTCTCTACTACTCTCTACTACTCACTCTCTGCTACTCACTCTACTATTCTCTACTACTCTCTACTACTCACTCTCTACTACTCACTCTCTACCACTCTCTACTACTCACTCTACTATTCTCTACTACTCTCTACCACTCACTCTCTACTACTCTACTACTCACTCTCTACTACTCTCTACTACTCTCTCTACTACTCACTCTACTACTCTCTACTACTCACTCTCTACTACTCACTCTCTACTATTCACTATCTACTACTCACTCTACTATTGATTTGCTACAATTCACTCTCTACTACTCACTCTCTACTACTCACTCTCTACTACTCGCTCTCTACTACTCAATCTCTACTACTCGCTCTCTACTACTCTCTACTTCTCACTCTCTTCTACTCTCTACTACTCACTCTCTGCTACTCACTCTCTACTACTCTACTACTCTCTACTATTCTCTCTACTACTCACTCTCTACTACTCTCTCTCTGCTACTCACTCTCTACTACTCACTCTCTACTACTTGCTCTCTACTACTCTCTACTGCTCACTCTCCACTACTCATTCTCTACTACTCGCTCTCAACTATTCTCTGCTACTCACTCTATTACTCACTCTCTACTACTCACTCTATTACTCACTCTCTCCACTTCTCACTCTCTACTACTCTCTACTACTCACTCTCTACTACACACTCTACTACTTGCTCTCTACTACTCGCTCTCTACTACTCTCTACTACTCACTCTACTACTCTCAACTACTCACTCTACTACTCACTCTCTACTACTCTCTACTTCTCACTCTCTACTACTCCACTACTCTCTACTACTCACTCTCTACTACTCACTCTCTACTACTCTACTACTCTCTACTACTCACTCTCTACTACTCTCTACTAGTCACTCTCTACTACTCACTCTCTACTACTCTCTACTATTCACTCTCTACTACTCTCTCTACTACTACTCTCTACTACTCACTCTACTACTCACTCTACTACTCACTCTCTACTACTCTCTACTACTCACTCTCTACTACTCACTCTCTACTATTCTCTACTACTCACTCTCTACAACTCTCTACTACTCTCTACTACTCACTCTACTACTCACTCTCTACGACGCTCTACTACTCACTCTCTGCTACTCACTCTCTACTACTCACTCTCTACTACTCACTCTCTAGTATTCTCTACTACTCACTCTCTACAACTTTCTACTACTCTCTACTACTCACTCTACTACTCACTCTCTACTACTCACTCTCTACTACTCACTCTCTACCACTCTCCACTACTCACTCTCTACTACTCACTCTACTACTCTCTACTACTCACTCTCTGCTACTCTCTCTACTACTCTCTACTACTCGCTACTACTCACTCTCTACTCTCTATTACACACTCTCTACTCTCTACCTCACTCTACCTCTCTCTCTACTGCTCTCTACCTCTCTACCTCTACACCTCTACCTCTACACCTCTACCTCTACACCTTTACCTCTACAATTCCACCTCTCTACCTCTCTCTACATGCACACATATGCACATATATATATACATATATATGCATATGCATTTATATATATGTATGTGTATTTATTATCTACTGGCGGTCGCCAGTAGATAGTTATAGTTAGGACCGTGTTTAAATAGGAAATCTGAAAATTCTATTTTGAATAACTTTGGCGCCGGTTGACGGAGCCTCGCGAAATTTTCAAAACTAAAAGGGCGCTCCGCTCAGCTCCTACTCTGGAAGTCTCGGGGTGATTCGTCAAGCGGGGGCTGAGAAAAAAGGGGGGTCCCAAAACGCGTTTTCCCCATGCATTTTCCCATAGGACCTTTAGTCGAAGGTACAGCCCGAACGGCTGAACAGAATTACTTGAAATTTGGCAAAGAGGTAGTCCTCAGGTCAGGGATGTGCCTTTTGCATATATGGTGTCAATCTGTTCAGTAGTTCCTGAGAAAATTGCAGTTAAAAGTACATAAATATCTATATGCGTGCACCTTAACGTGCGCGAGCGTAATTGTGATTGGTGGTTACATGTCAGTCAACATTCGAATCGGTCGAAATCAGGAAGTGTTGTCTGCCATTTTGTGTGTGACAGTGAAAAAGAAAGGTGGAGAACATGAAAAGGGGGCAGGGTACAGAGTTCCTGACCCCCTAGCTTTTGTCAGGGGGTCCCTAAAGGACCCTGAAGGGTGAAAAAAACATGTGATTTTTTCACATGCGCACACGGCGGAAAAAAAATCATAAAAAAAGACGTTAGGTGGCTCTAAAAAGAGCCGTTGTGTTAATTGAGGAACAGAGGAACAAAAAAATGAAAAAAATTATGGGATGCCGCATGTGTGCTGCTGTATCTTGCTCTCTATTAGGGGAATGCTGGTGTCCCCATAAGAGAGAAGAGCATTGCACGCATCGCACCGTATATGCACCCTCTTGAACAGAGGGTGTATATCCAGAGGAACAGAAGCAGGTGAAGCTGCCGCCGCAGATGAAGTGCTCGGCTGAGCTGCCGATGATGTGCTCGGCTGAGCTGCTGCGGATGTGCTCGGCTGAGCTGCTGGAGGGTTGTCTCTAGCAGCTCGAGCAAAAGCCACAGGATGTACTCCTTTAATGTGCCTGATCATAGTGAAAATACTAAAAGAGTATTTCTTTTTAGGATCTCCTCTTGATAAGACAACACCACAAATAGTGCAGGTGACTTTTGGAGCATTCACCTTCTTCTGCCCCTCTGGAAATCTAAAAAATTGCCAGATAAAAGAGTCTTTCTGTTTCCTCTGTCTCACAAGGGTCTCCTGCTCACTCCCAGAAGATGACTGCTGCTCTGCCATTCTCAAGTACTGGAGTACTGGAAAAGCTTCTTAGCTCCTTCTCCCAGGGAATCAGAAGAAATAATGAGGGGAGTGGGTGTGGTGTTGGAAGTTTCTGGAACTGAAACTACTATAAACCAATGAAAAGTGTTGTTTCTTAATTGCGCATGCGCGTTCAGGGCACGCGCGTACGGAGCACGTGCGCATGCGCGTACGGAGCACGCGCGTACGGAGCATGCGCGCATGCGCGTACGGAGCACGCGCGAACTGAGCACGCACGACGTACGCATGTGCACGTGGAGCACGTACGCATGCGTGCACCGTGCGCGCACCGTGCGCGCACGGTCAAAAATCCTTTAAAAAAATATATATATTTTTTTAAAGTGTTTATAAGTTTATAGAAGATATTAACTATGCTGTTCAACTTTATCCAAATTTTTAAAAAAAAGAGAGCTGAGCCATTCCATACTACAGGATAAAGTCAATCTATAACTATAATCATAGGTAGCTTATTGTAAAATAAATATTTTAAAAATATAATAATACATTCATAAATTAGCATTTAAAAAACCTTGCAAATTCACTGAAAAAACCATAGATTTCACATACGTTATAGTTAGGAATTAGCATTTAAAAAACCTTGCAAATTCACTGAAAAAACCATAGGTTTCACACACGTTATAGTTAGGAATTAGCATTTAAAAAACCTTGCAAATTCACTGAAAAAACCATAGGTTTCACACATGTTATAGTTAGCTGGACATTTCACTCTTAAAAAAACCAATGAAATTCCCCCGTTATAGTTAGTTCAGCTAACTCTAACTCGTGCGCCCGCAATCCACTGCTGATGACGTCACATATTACATCACTCATGACATGGTCAGTGACATCACTCATGGCATCACTGATGACATCTCAAATGACATCACTGATGACATTACTGATGACGTCATCCATTGAGTATGTGTTTCTGAACAATTTTAATATGTTTAATATATATAGGTAAAGGCCTGTTGAAGAATGAGTGGGTGTACAAGTGTGTAAAAAAGTCACCTAATTACAAACAGAATTGCTTTAACTTAAACGAGGGCGAGACCTATTGCATTTTCAATGCTTGTTTACTTTGGTTCCATCACGACGGCATTCAGATGTATCACACATTTGCCATAAATTCTGAATGGTAGCACTCTAGTTGCTCATTAGATCACTGTAGTAAAGCTACTGCTCACCAGGGAAGTATGCCGCTTGTATTCAAAGTGCATGTTTCAGTCTGCATGTCAGACTTTTTTTATGAAATAGAAGAGGATTTGAGAAGTCAGAATGTGCCCCAATTTTTCTTTCTGCAGCATTAATCATAATTCCTATGGCAAAATGAACGCCCTCATTTTGTTCCTTTGCAAATTAAATATTTTAATTGTTACCACTTTATTCCAATCAAGATGGCTTCAGGTGTGCCATACTTTTGTCATAAGTAAGACGGTTAGTGCTCTTGTTGTTCTTTAGAACACTCTGGAACATTATGTCACTGGGCTACATCGGGGTGATATTTGTGCTACATTTGGGCTCTTTTGCCTCTGGTGGCCATCTTAGGAGACTTATTTGTTATGAAGTTTCCTAATTTCCTCATTTACTACAGTCTCCTCAGTTGGAATACTTTCAGTTTTTTACTTTGATTCCATCAAGAAGACATTCAGATGTGTCACACATTTGCCATACATTCAGAATGTTAGCGCTCTAGTTGCTCATTAGATCACTGTAGTAAAGCTACTGCTTACCAGGGAAGTCTGCTGCTGGTATCGAAAGTGTATGTTTCAGTCAGCATGTCGGAATTTTTTAATGAAATAGAAGAGGATTTGAGAAGTCAATCAAAATGTGCCCTAATTTATCTTTTTTCAGCACTAATCATAATTTCCCCCTCATTGTGTTACTTTTAAATTAAACTACTGACTGTCTACTACTCACTCGCTACTACTCTCTACTACTCACTCTCTACTACTCTACTACCCTCTACTACTCACTCTCTACTACTCACTCTCTACTACTCTACTACTCCCTACTACTCTCTCTCTACTACTCACTCTCTACTACTCACTCTTCACTACTCTCTACTACTCTCTACTACTCTCTCTCTTCTACTCACTCTCTACTACTCACTCTCTACTACTCCCTATTACTCTCTACTACTCACTCTCCACTACTCCACTGCCCTCTACTATTCACTCTCTCCTACTCACTCTCTACTACTCCCTACTACTCTCTCTCTACTACTCACTCTCTACTACTCACTCTAGACTACTCTCTACTACTCACTCTCTACTATTCTCTCTCTACTACTCACTCTCTACTACTCTCTACTACTCACTCTACTACTCACTCTACTACTCACTCTCTACTACTCTCTACTACTCTCTCTCTACTGCTCTCTCTCTACTATTCTCTTGCTACTACTCTCTACTACTCACTCTATACTACTCTCTACTACTCTCTCTCTCTGCTACTCACTCTCTACTACTCACTGTCTACCACCCTCCATTACTCACTCTCTACTACTCAATCTCTACTACTCACTCTACTACTCACTCTCTACTACTCCCTAATCCTCTCTACTACTCACTCTCTACTCACTCTCTACTACTCACTCTCTACTACTCTCTACTACTCACTCTCTATTACTCATTCTACTACTCTCTACTACTCACTCTCTGCTACTCTCTCTACTACTCTCTACTACTCTCTACTACTCACTCTCTACTCTCTATTACTCATCCTCTACCTCTCTACCTCTCTCTACCTCTCTCTCTACTACTCTCTACCTCTACCTCTCTCCCCTACCTCTCTACCTCTACCTCTCTACCTCTACCTCTCTACCTCTACACCTCTACCTCTCTACCTCTCTCTACCTCTCTCTACATGCACACATATGCACATATATATATATATGCATATGCATATCTATATGTATATATATATACATACATACATATAAACATATATATAATCTGCATATCTATATAAATACAAATATAAATGCTTGCATACATATACATATATGCATACATATGCATGTTATGTACATGAAAGTTTGATAAACACTAATAAAATCAAAGCTAAAAAGCCACCTGAATACAAACAGAATTTCTTTAACTTAAACGAGGGCGAGACCTATTGCATTTTCAATGCGTGTTTACCTTGGTTCCATCAAGAAGGCATTCAGATGTGTCACACATTTGCCATACATTCTGAATGGTAGCACTCTAGTTGCTCATTAGATCACTGTAGTAAAGCTACTGCTCACCAGGGAAGTCTGCTGCTGGTATTCAAAGTGCATATTTCCGTCTGCATGTCAGAATTTTTTAATGAAATAGAAGAGGATTTAAGAAGTCAAAATGTGCCCTAATATTTCTTTCTGCAGCAGTAATCATAATTTCTATGGCAAAATGAACCCCCTCATGTTGTACCTTTGCAAATTAAATGTTTTAAGTGTTACCACTTTACTCCAATCAAGATGGCTTCAGGTGTGCCATACTTTTGTCATAAGTAAGACTGTTAGCGCTCTAGTTGTTCTTTAGAACACTCTGGGACATTCTGTCATTGGGCTATACTTGGGCTACATCTGGGTGATATTTGTGCTACATTTGGGCTCTTTTGTCTCTGGTGGCCATTTTGGGAGACTTATTTGTTATGAAGTTTCCTAATTTCCTCATTTACTGCATTCTCCTCAGTAGGAATACTTTCAGTTTTTTACTTTGATTCCATCAAGAAGACATTCAGATGTGTCACACATTTGCCATAAATTCAGAATGTTAGCGCTCTAGTTGCTCATTAGATCACTGTAGTAAAGCTACTGCTTACCAGGGAAGTCTGCTGCTTGTATTGAAAGTGCATGTTTCAGTCTGCATGTCAGAATTTTTTAATGGAATAGAAGAGGATTTGAGAAGTCACTCAAAATGTGCCCTAATTTTTCCTTCTGCAGCACTAATCATACTGTCTATGGCAAAATGAACCCCCTCATTTTGTTCCTTTTTAAATTAAATGTTTTAAGAGTTACCACTTTATTCCAATCAAGATTGCTTCAGATGTGCCATACGTTTGTCATAAGTAGGACTGTTAGCTCTCTCGTTGTTCTTTAGAAGACTCTGAGAAGCTGCAGTAGAACACAAAGGAATCAACTGACAGTCTCTGCCCTTGTTTGATGTACATGTTTTACTGAGAATGTCAGACTTCACTCGCACATGACTGAGAAAGATAATGTGGATAATGTGAATTTACAGAAAATATGCTCTCAGTTTAGCTTATAGATCACCTTCCAAACCTCTGTGGGAAAAGCATGAAAAAATAGTTTTCTCTCAAACATGATTCATGATATCCCAGCAGAAGGCTTTTTCACATGGTAAAATCACCTTAGAACACATCACAATTCCTAAAATGAGTATGGTACCATCAACAAATGATTTATAATGTAACTAAAGTCTTAAAACCTTCTATTAACTGCAATGCTCTTTAATGAGGTGCTATCATGTATATTGGTCCCAAGATGGCTACCAACACTTCTTGGATGAAGTGCTGACAGCCAATCAGATCTCACGATGAGATGTGTGGTTAGGCTACGCTCAGATATATCTATGATTTTACTTTTGATTTTCTCAGGAACTACTGAAAAGATTTACACCATTACCCAAAAGGCACAAGTGTGAACCAAGGGCTACCTTTTTGCCAAATTTGGTGTAATTCCGTTCAGCAGTTTGGGCTTTAGCTGCGATTAAAGGTTCCTAAGAAAAATTGCATGGGGAAAATACGTTTTGGGACCCCCCTTTTTTCTCGGCCCCCGCTTGACAAATCACCCGAGACTTTCAGGATAGGAGCGAACCGTAGCGCCCCACCAGTTTTGAATATTTCACGAAGATTCGTCAACCGGCACCAAAGTTATTCCAAATAGAATGTTGCAGATTTCCTATGGATAATAGGTCCTAACTATAACTACCTACTGGCGATCGGTCGGGCGCGGCCATCTTGTTTTCACTTGTCCCGCCCTCTCGCGATGCCTACTTCCTGTTCCGGGTCGCGCAATGCATGTTCGCGCCCGTTCGCGGTAGATATTTCCTGTTCGCGACCGCTTTTACTTGATCGCGTTGCTTTTTGCTTGCTCGGGGAGAAAATATCGCGCAAACTTGCGCACATGGTCGCAATGGGCGCGGCCATCTTGTTTTTCACTCTTTTGCATGGTTCTGGGGCCTGATTTTCAATCCTCTCCAAATCTTTTCAATCCTTTGTTTCAACCCACTTTTTTTTTATCTTTATTATTTATTATTTCTCTTACTATTTTCCAGCTTCTATATTTTTGGTTTTTGTCTCCTTTTTTTGTTTTTTAGCTACTTTTCTCTTTCTATTGCCTGCTATTATTTATTTCCTTTACTTCTTTAATTTTATTACCTTTTTTCTTACCCCAGAACCATGTCTAAGGGTAGGGATGGTCGACGTCGCAGCCAGAGCCGTGACCGCCTTCCTTGCGGAAGGCGGCGCCCACAAGGGGTGCAAGCACGGGCCTTATTTGGGGAGGTGGAGTTGGCTGCACTAATTTTCTTTGTGCAGCGCCACCTCCCCTCAACCCTGGCAGCAGGTGGCAGGCCTGGGTCCGGGTAAGGCCTCCGGGAGCGTCGGCAGCGGTGGGGGAAGGTCCGCCTGGAGGTGTCGTGCTTCTCTGGGGTCCGGCGCACCCAGGCGCAGCTGACGCACCGGTGGTCCGACATCTTGGACCGTGAGCAGGACCTGCTGGACCTGCTAGGAGTGGAGGTCCCGGGGCTTGGTGAGTACCTATTTAATTATTACTACTTTGTGTCTGTTCTTCTGCTCTGTGTTATTTATTGCGAATATCTTTTTATTCTTCCAACCAGCTAGAATGTTGCTGCTTACATTCCAGGTTAATTACGTTTAAAAGTCTTCTGTGATTTTTATGACACAGGTGCTCTTCTGCGCTACTACTAATCTTACTTGTTTGCAACTTTGCGTTTGCGCTCGCTTAGCGTGATTGTGTACGAGTTTATTTTAGAGAAATTAAGTTACGTAATGCTACAGTGACTCTAGTCCACTCCTTACTTTGTCCTGTCACTAATAGATAGGGGCGGATTGATGCTTAGGTTTAGGTACTTTGTATGAGTTTCTAATTTGTTAGTGGTATGCGTGATGCCCCCTCAGTTATGTGACGTGCTGCTAGTACGGCAGTCTTTATTAGAACCTTTTCTAGTTTGTTCAATGAGTGGTGGTAATTGGCTTAGCACTAGCAGAACATCAGCATCAATCAATCAACCCAAAATTTGGTGTATACAAAAAATTTAGTCATGTGTCCTCCATTTGACCATATGCATTGTTGAGGAATAAAAGAAGTGGAAATGCATACTTAATGTACAATTGGCATGCCTGGAATAGGTGGGCTAGGTTGGGTGGTACGTCGTACTTAGGCTTAGTTGTAACTTAGTATTCTGGAATCAGAATGGAAGACTGGATTACTGTTGATAAATAGTAACTTAAGTAGTCGATCCGCGAATCCCCCAATACTACTTGTTGACCAGATGAGATCGGTCAATTTAGTTATTGCAATTGTTGTTTACATAAGTGTTTTTTGACCGTTGTTGAAAAATATTGTATTTGTTTGACACCATCCATCAATGTTTGTCTCTTTCTTATATCTTTCTTGTTCATCAGCACCCAGGGGCAGACAGACAGGGAGTGGGGGTTCGGCGGGACAACAGTCCGAACAGCTCCAGGAGGACACCAATGAGGGCTCCTCTGCTGGCCCCAGTAAGTCTTCTTGTTTTCAATAATATTTCTTATTCCATAACTTTTACTGCACCATATTTTTCACGAACTATTGTTTCAGTTTCCAAATGCTATTTTTTTTACCAACAATTATCCTTCGATCTGTACGGTTTCAAAAATCTTATCCCTGCCTCTGCTATGATGACTCTCAGTACTACTACTACTAATACTATCAGTCTGTCTGTACTGTAGTAGCTAGTCTTGCCCAGTTGGCCAGTGCCACTCTTTATGTGAAAGGTTGTAATATAAAACTCATATTCACCAGTAGCTCTAGCCATTGAGTCCAATCCTTTGGGTCGTCGTCTTGTACTACTTCTAGTCTTATTGATCTTGAGTCTTTGTTAATCTTGAGGCTTTGAAAATTCACAGCAACAAAAGCCCAACCAGATTTATTACTATTTTGATATGATAGCCTATAGGACATACTACTACTGTTGTAGGGATCTTGCACATACACAGACCTTTGCACAAGAAAATAGGATGTTGGTGATGGTAGGTTGGACCTTCCTCTCACACCTCAATCAGAAATTCAGCACCCACCACAATTCCACTGCTCGACTATAGTACTGTCTTGTCATAACTATTAGGTCTCCAAACCCTCCCCCCAAGATACCCAACAAGTAGACAACCCAGAACATAACACACCCAACCTCTCAGTCGTGGAAGCAATGCACATGCACACCCTTAATTTAATTTGCTCACTCGTGTAAGTTAGTCCACACCAAATACCACCAAGTCTTTGTAAGTTAAAAATGTTTATTTTGAATTGAGAAGCTCTGTACATTGTTTTATTGTAAAATGCAGCAACAACCGGAAAATCGATAACATTAAAACAATAAACATTGTTACACTTATACAGTTGGGAATTAAATCATGATAACTGAACAGTGGTGGAAGGCAGCACCACCATCCCCTAGGAATTTAGTTTATATAAATGTATAAATGAAGATGTGAGTGAAGGGACCCCTCACCTTAGGAGAACCTAGTACTGGTAGTTGTTGCATCATTCAGAAGCTCTGCAAAGCTCTGGTTCGTAGAAGGGAATCTTCCGTCTGTAATGCGAAAAATGAAATGGTGTGCGTTAGTATATTGCAACTTGCAAGCATTTCTCAGCCGTGCCAAAAAGTGTAGCATTTATGGATAAGCAATATGGACTAACAGTACACCAGTACTTCCTAAAAAATTGGCCTGTTAATGTTTTTGTTGACCGCTTGTACGCAGCGCGTAGACTAGACAGTAGCAGTGTGAGGCAGGTCATGTGGGCTCAAAGGTGTCTTATACAAGAAGCTGCAAGGTAACGTCACATGTGCAAAAATAAAAGACACAAAGGTAAAATGGTAGCAGGGCTCGGGCTAATTAAGCAAAGGCTACAATGACCATATATAACTATTAGTGTCTACTCTACTACTACCTGATTTGTACTAGTGATGTATATTAGTATTAACTCATTTTTCAACCTTGCTACTGATCAATAGGGGGGAGGTGTATATGACGCTTAATAAATGTGTAATGTTTTCTAGGCGCACTACCGACCACCATTGCCGGGGCCAGCGAAGGCGACACGGAGGGCGAGGATGCAGCAGTTGCTGCAGATAGCAACGGAGCGGTAGGGGGAGTGGCAGCACCAGTGGCGGGCGGTGGTAAGTTAGATTCATAATCCTTAACTATTGTTGAACTTGACGGTACACTCACTGCAAGGGTGTACTGTATGTATATGTATACTGTACTGTTGAGACTTAGGGCCCCATTAGAATGGCGGGCGTATTGCCCCCGCCGGGCCGGCGGTATCCACCGCCGACACCACAGGGGCAATCCTCCCACCATCCCTGTAGAAAAGTGTCAGACCCCCCGTATGTCGACCAGGCGGAAAAGGGTTCAATATGGCGGTGGTGTCTCTCTGAACACACCGCCATCCATATCATCTGCATTTTGGAATGCCTTTGCGTGGCGGCATTAACGTCCGCCACGGAAAGGCATGCAGACATTGCAGAGTATGCTTGGGGGCCCCCATGGAGGGTACCTACCTATGCTATGGTACCCCCCCCTGCCTTTCAGTGCAAAACGTGACAGGCTCCGTGCGGGGCCCATCATGTTGTGCTTGGAAAAGCAGCACAACATGTATTTTTAGCATTGCTTTCGGCACCGCCAACCAGAATGTAAAAAAAGCAGGATGCGCCTGCCACTGTGCTGGGCGCATCATCCTAATTAGCGTGAGGATGGCTGCCGGACAAAGTCCGCCCGCCATCCGATGTCGTAAGTAAGTACGAGTTGTTGGGGACGTTTGAAGAGTGAACTAGAAGACTAGAATCCCTTTAATTTGCATAGGAGCGGGAGTATTGAGTAACCAATGGCCTCATCTATCTGATTTCAACTCCGCTTTGAAAGTTTTATGGAGAAGAGCACCTGGTGCACTGTTCAACTAAAAAGCGAACGACGGGTGGAAGTTAGAAGGACGGGCGAGATTTAAAATGTTATGAACTACTGTGCTTTATAGTGCTACTCTACCATGCCACTATGTGTATAAATAATTAACTTGTCTTACTGTTTTTCTAAGAGTATATTTTACAATTGTCTTGTTTTTTTCTTTTTGATACACAGCTACTCCTAAACTAAACCGCAAGAAGTTGGCCGCCAAGGCACAGCGCCAGAAGCTGGAGGCAATCCAGCGGGAATACCGGCGGCTGGTGGTCTTAGCCGAGGAGGAGGAGGAGACTGCGGCAGCAATTCAAGCCTCCTCCAGTGCCCCGGGCCCCAGCCACCGCCATCCAGCGGTACGGCGCTACCGTCTGGCGGCTGCCCGCCGCCACCGTAGTGCCATCTCTAGTGCCCCCCCCCACTGTGGCTGCAACTGCCGCACCCTCAGACGCCGCGTCACCCGTCTAGAGGACCAGATGCATGTCCTCCTTGAGTCCCACCCCACACCTTAGTCCCTGTCATTAAGTTCTGCCCCTTTTTTAATTCTTGTTTGGGTGGGTGGGAACTTGTTTGGGCGTTGGGTTTGGGATTTTTTCTTTACAGACTTTTTCTCCTATGGACAATTGGACATTGGTTGGGGTTAGGGAGGGGGGTGGGTCAGCTTTTGTGGGTTTAGTTTATTTTTGTTAGGGTAAATTAAATATATTTTTCTATGTTACATACAATGTTGTTAATGTTTTGTAGGTGGGGTAACTGTTTTACATCACACTGTTTCCTTGCTGGTGCATGGCCGCCCATAGCCTGTGTTTGATTTAAATAATTGGCTGACTGTGTAAGACACAAACAGATAGATGCGACACACCTCACTGATTGACTTGTCCTTCTATTACTTTCAGTCTGTCCTTTTGTCTATGCATTTTTATCTGGACTGGTGTGTGAAAATGAAATCATTGACAACATGTCCAGTATTAATTCTGCCTCCCCCAAACTTCTCTCTTACCTGTGCTTGATGTTTATGTCCAACTGTGGCACAGCAATGGCTGCATGGTGAAGATGGTTTCCTTTTTCTAACATGCCATGATTGGGGTGGTGGTGGTGGTAGTATAGTAGTAGTAGTAGTAGTAGACACTGGCAGGGCGGCAGCATTTGCAAAAAAAGAAAAGGAGACAGTCAATTGCCTTTGAGAGACTGTTAGAGGAGTAGTAGAATGAAGTACAGTACAGAACTTACCGAGCAACAATAATATGCTCAAATATTAGACAACAAAACATAATGGTGGTTGGGATAGCCTACTAGACAGAGTTACAAACTATAGTTGTGTCGAGTCACTTGACTAGGCCTACAGCCTAACAGTTAGTGCTGTCTATGAGGAATGACAACAAACAAATCCAATCAATGCCGTCAATTCATGCTGAGGTATATGTTCCTTTGTTAAATAAAATAACCTAAAATATCCTACTCATGGGTGGGCAAGCAGAAGAAGATCATCGCTCTGCCTTGAAATTGAAGTACTGTTGCTTTTGCCACATCCGCCCCAGCAAGTGTGTGATTAAGTATTGGTGTACATTTAATTTAGTCACACCTCGACAATAAGTCACACAGCCCGGGGAAAGAGGGTTAGGGTTTGTTGAATGGATGGGAAGGGGGTTTTTGGGAAAGGTTTGACATAGAAAAACAGTATGTATGGAAAAAAAAACGCCAATCATTGAAGACTACCATATCCATATGTTAAGGGAGAAAAAGGAAATGCATGCATGACGATGAGAGACCCGGATTACATACACTTCTAGTTCTTGTTCTGTTGTTCCGGCCTTAATACTTTTACAGATAGCAAATAGAAATTTTAAATATTGGTAGGGAAGAATCGTAAACAGAGAGCAAACCTCATGATGATAATAACAACTCCAAGAACACACTGTTGTAAAGATTGTATACAAAATATTCATCAAATTATTTAAAAGAAGATAAAAGTGGATACTGTTACTGTGTTATCCTGGTAAAAAATGTGGACTGGATTTGCATCTCGGCATTCCTCTTGGTCCTCCTCTCGTCCATCAATCTTGGGTGTGTCGCCTCGCCACTCGCCACTGCCCGGCTGGAAACAAAAATGTCGATTTATTGCTAAGGTAAGTGTGCATTGTAATGTTTTCCAAAGTATAGGGCAAGGCCCGGCCTGTAATTGTAGATGGAAAACCAAAGGGGAGATTGAGAAACAAAGTTGAAACAAATGCACAAGTTATGGTGTAGTGCAACAAGAACACTTTCCGAGGTGGCATGTATGTATCATCTCTACTCTAGTCTGTTTCCAGCATTGACCTTCAACAATGACAGGAGAGAGCAGGCCCACAGTGCTTAGCAGTAGCACATCCTACGTTAAGACTTTAGAGTACTTTTTTTTTTTTAAAGAGTTGGACAAAGGCAAAGCACATTATCCATTCCAAACGTAGCATTTTACAGTTTAAGTTAGTAAATCAATGCACCGCAGTCATCCCACCGCTACACTCTATTCCACTTCTACAGACATTTGCGTCTGCTGTGGTTGTTGTAGACGTGTTTACCTTTAGGCTTTTAAGTTTATGCCACTCATGAAACGTCCTCCTGACTTCATCATCATCTCCGATACTTTTACTGACTGACTGTGAAGATCGGCCTGCAGTAGAAGTAAAATTGTTATTACACAACAAGAGTAGACATATCATTGACTTGAGTCAGTCTTTAGTGTGTACAGAAATATAGATTACTAGTACACTTTGACTTCACTATGTGCACAACAAACAAACAACGAAAACACAAAGACCAATCACTCAGAGTCAGGTGTCCAATGCATGCCATTAATTGTCATTACCTTTTCCTTCTCATCTTAAGTTAACGGGCCGTCTATTTCGCCATCATCATGATGGACGGTGCTGTTGTGTCATCATACTCATTGCGCAGATATAGTGAGTCCCCTTCCTGTATTGAATTAAAAGCAATTTCTTATTTGCAAGAAGGGGAAAATTGAATTCACCTTGAGTTAAGTTTAGTGTGTTCTGTAGAAAGTTGATTAGTGGCAGTGCACAATTACATAAATTCATGCACAACAAACACAACAAAATCATTCAGTCTGCGACTCTGCGTCCAATGCATGGCATCAATCATTACCTGTTCCATCTTATTTTCAGTTAATGGCCAGTCTCTCTCGGCTCTTAAAAGGAGGATAGCTATAGTAGTCTTCTGATTCATGCTCCACTTCTTTTGGCAGGACTAGGAAAGTTTGATTTTTTTCTTGTAGTATTTTACCATCATCCAATCATCATTCATGAGGGCAATGGATTTGGGCGGGAGATTCAGTATGATGGAGCGGAGGAGCTGGATTCGGAGGACTGTACTGTCAAATTGCAGACACCTGAAAATTGTATATTAAATAAGAAGAGTAGAAGACGGTGGTAATGGATTTGTTGTGATTCACAAGTTTGTAACTGGATCGACAGACACACAAATAACGGTGGAAAAAAAGGGAGGAAGACAGTAAGTGCAAGCCTAATTGTCAGGGAAGTATAGCTCGTCCTCAAACTCTGGTGGGTCAGCCAGGAGTAGGTAATCATCATGTGACACACTACTTCCGTCACCTGAGCCGCTGTCCTCATCTTTCTCCATTGCTTCATGTATTGTGTAATTCGGTGGTATGAAGTGCTGATTCATTTTGATCATTGTTAACCTCTCCACGTTTTTGGGCGAGAGACTGGTCCTTCTCAATGTTACAATGGAACCAGAAGCACTGAAAACACGTTCGGAAGAGACACTTGCGACAGGGCAAGCCAGATAGCTTATCGCCAGCCTGCTGAGCTGTGGCCATTCAGACCGTTTCCTATACCAATACTGCAATGGGTTTTGATCAATATACACCTCTGTTGGGTCGTCCAGATAGGCCTGGACCATCCGCTCAATATTCAGGGTTGCTGCTCGTAAGCTTTCGTGCTGTTTTTTCTGTGCATCAGCACTGTGCTTATTAATGCCTAACTTTACATACCAATCGTTTAATGATTGTACTCGGCCTAATGATCCAGTTATTGTTTCTGTGGTCGATAGTGATGGTGAGTGTTGTGATCCAAACGCACTGCCCTCAGCCGACGAAGTTGCACTTGATCCTGCATGGCCTGCTTCAGTACTTCTTGTGGGTTGATCTTGCGGGCTTTTAATTAGCAGCCGTTCGTTTTCCAACTTACTGGCTGCTTCAGCTATACAACTTTTGTAGTGGGCAACATCAATCTCGGAAAAAGCAAAGAATGTCTTCAATCCAAATTTTTCACTTGGATCCAGAATTGTGGCACAAATGTAATGTTCTTGTGACAAAATTTTATTTTGTATCCTTACATTTTCAGCTAAGCACCGGGATAAGCTCTCCACCAAGTCATGGGCTTGCCTTTTGTCCTCTACACCTTTGTATGATTCAGACACATTATTCAGCTGATGCTCTAGCATTTGCAATAATGGGATAGCTTGGCCCATTGTACAGTCCTCCTCGCTGACTTAACGTGTGAAGACCTCAAAAGGACACAGCATCTCAGTCAGGTATTTAATTAGGCTCCATTGCTCCATGTCAAGGTTCATGCCTTTAACAGTAGCATCCCCTCTTCTGTTCCAGACATATTCATGGATTGACCTGTACTGCTCATACAGACGATCAAGCATGTAATACGTTGAGTTCCAACGTGTTGCCACCTCCTGGATGAGTGCCTTGACTGGCTTCCTATGTTCACGCTGGATGATCCTCAGCTGCTTCCAAGCTTTAAAAGAATGGCTGAAATGAGTGCATATTCTTCGGCAGATGGCCAGTAAATTGCTGACTATGGGTTCTTTCTTCAGAAAGTCTTGAACTATAATGTTTATGCAGTGCGCCAAACACGGAACCCTGAAATAGGAACCAAGTTCCATGGCCTTAAGTACATTAATGCCATTGTCTGTGGCAACAAAATCAATACCAAGCCCTCTTGGCCGCAGCCATTCAAAAACCTTGCTGCGAAACTTGTGTAAAATGTTTTCAGCCGTATGAGATTTCTCCATGGTGAACATGGCTACAGTTGCATGTTTCCGAGTACCTTAAAAAATCGCAACTGTGTCAACAGCACCTCGTGCAGATAGCTTATCACTAACCCCCACAAAAGAGATCCAGTGTGCAGTGATGCACATGTAATCTGTGGCTTGGCAACTGGTCCACATGTCTGTTGTCAGGTGGATATTGTGAACAGCACTCTGCTGCAAAGCTTGTCCAACCAATTCCAACACATCATGATGTAGTGCCGGAACAGCAATTCTTGCGAAATAGGACCGGCTAGGAACCTTCCAAATTCAAGGAAACCCACCCCTTCCACAAATGAAAAAGGAAGAAGGTCCAGCGCTAACATTTTAGCCAGCTTCGCATTGTACAATCGTGCCGTTGGGTGGTTGCGTTGGAACTGCCCCTCCAACCTAAACATGCTCTCAATGGTAGGCTGGATTACTTTCCTTTGTGGTGCTGTTTTCATTAACCCACTAAGGCTCAACGACACAGATTGTCTCATTGTGGTACTCGGTCGCCTTGGTGTCTCACTCTCAGCCTGACTCAGAGTATGGCTCTTACTGCGCTGCCACTCTGATGTTACTGAGGAGGATGTGGGCGTTACCACTGTACTACTGGGGACAGGGCTAGAAATGCCTCCCTCTGCTTCACCTGCCACCGCAATAATATCGCTCCCTGATTCATCCTGACCAACTTCAATGGATTGAGTTTTTCCTCTTTCTTTTAACTTAAGTAGGTGATCCTCCCACACGATAGTGTGGTGTATTCTGAGATGACTTGCTTGTCCTCCGGTACCATAGTTTGTACCAAGCTTACCACGCCGAACACCTTGCCGACATATTGAGCATATAGCAATGTTCTCCTACTTGGCGCTAACAGAAAAGAAGTCCCAACCTGGGGAGGAGAACTTTCTGGCACTGCTGGATGTGCCACTTTCAATACCAGATGAACTGGAGAGTGTGCTTGAAATGTGACCCTGTGCACCTAGACTGTGACTTTTACTACCACTACCTACTGAGATGGTTGAGCTGGATGTAGGTCCCTGCCGGGCCTTGGAAAATATGGCAGCTGGAGGTAGTGGTGGTGTAACCTGTGTTGGTGATATCTGTGCTACATCCCGCTCAGTAGCAGTCTTTCTAGATAGGGTGAGAATGTTGGTCTCCAATCCCTTTGGGGCAGGAGTAATGTGCGTGATGACTGGCTCGTCTTCATCAACATCATCACCCCCCCTCTTCTACATCTACCTCCATAACTCTAAGTTTTTCTGGGACCTTCCTTTTCAGAAGCATTGTCTTGTGGCATATATCACTCTCAGACTGAGCTGGTGGGAGCCAAGTGTAATCACGATCATCAGAAGCGGGGCTTGAAGAAGAAGATGATGGACTAAGTCTCCTTTTCCTTGCTGGTGGTCTGGAAGACAATAGATCTTCTGAAACAGTGGTTTGACTTTGCTCCACTTTCTCTGCAGGAAGCTCGATTTCCTGAAATGCCCCTACGTCAGGAGCAACAACTACTATGGTGGGCTGTTGCGGCCGCTGCTGTTCTTGTTGCGGCCGCTGCTGTTCTTGTTGCGGCCGCTGCTGTTCTTGTTGCGGCTGCTGCTGTTCTTGTTGCAGCATCTGCTGTTCTTGTTGCGGCTGCTGCTGTTCTTGTTGCGGCTGCACACTGATCTGCTGAGTTTGCGCCTGCGTTGTACTTGATTGTGTACTACTTTGCGGTAATGACATTTCTTCAACATCGCTGCTCGTTAGTAGACTGGCTACCTCTGCGACACTAAAGCCCTTGGGCCTAGGTTGGTGGGGTTGGACCGCTGTGCTGCTCCCAGCTTGGTTCCCGGACAACGCTGCTGCAGGCGTAACTTTTTTGGTGCCAAAAAAAACATTGGCAGGCACACCACTAGTCGTGGTTAATGGCACTTCCTTTTTCTGTTCCTTCTTCTCACCGGCAACTTTCTTGGTACTGGACCTGGTACCTTTCTTTGGGGCCATCTTCTTCAGATGTCAGGCAGGATGCAGATGCACAACAAGTTCTGGTCACACGTGAACGTGATGCGCAGCAGGACTTCTGTCTGGCTGGCAGTACAACGGGTAGCCGGGTGATGCTGATGACACCTCCTCCTCTGTCTTTTGTGCACCTAAAGCAAATAAGCCAGGAGAAGAACATCAGTGAAGTGTTGCATTTGTTGTTGTGGCTCAGTTACTTAGTACTGTACTAGTGCAAACAAAAGATAGTCTAGCCATTTATGACTTTTTTTTAACAAGGGCTATGTTAAACTACTGTGTACAGTCACACACTACACTCTCAGGAAGGATAGGAAAGTTAATAATAACCACCAAAATAAAAATGTAATGGAAGTGGGGTGGACCCTATTTGCCATTAAATTATTTGAGCATCTCAGCATCCTTGGAGCTGCTGCTGGCAAAGGGGGTGGATGGATGGAAGCAGTAAGCCAAATAGCCAATAGGAAAACCATGCAGGCCTATGGCAAAAGCAGGACACTCATAACTCCCAGTCCAAACACAAAAAAAGGCCACCACCCACATGGACACTCACAAATCACAAACAAGCAGGGGGCCTGGGAAACACCAGGAGCTGACAAAAGGCCTATAAAAGCCAGGTAAAGGATGCATGCTAAAGCACACTGCTCTGCCTTTTTAATGCAACAAAATGGAAATACGAACTTTCACAGGCCCCAAAAAGGTCTGCAGGGTGCATGCATTGCACACCAACACACCAGACACATACAACAAAAGCATGTCTTTAAGACAACCAACATCAGAAAGGCCACCCCAAAAAAACACACTTCCCCAACTCAATCCAATGCCATCCATGCCCTAAATGATGTCTAAAAATTCAACAGACCACACAGAAAACACTTGATTAATAAAGCTGTGGCTACCTGCTCTGATCCTAGTGGATGGAAAATCAGGCCTGTTGGCAGACAAGGCCAGGCAAGCTTGCAGGCCTAGGCTTCAAAATGGCCACCAGCCACATGGCCAGGCCCAACAACATCAGAAAAGGCCACCCCAAAAAAAGACACTTCCACAACTCAATCCAATGCCATCCATGCCCTAAATGATGTCTAAATTAAACAGACCACACAGAAAACACTTGATTAATAAAGCTGTGGCTACCTGCTCTGATCCTAGTGGATGAAAAAGCAGGCCTGTTGGCAGACAAGGCCTGGCAAGCTTGCAGGCCAAGGCTTCAAAATGGCCACCAGCCACATGGCCAGGCCCAACAACATCAGAAAGGCCACCCCAAAAAAACACACTTCCCCAACTCAATCCAGTGCCATCCATGCCCTAAATGGTGTCTAAATTCAACAGACCACACAGAAAACACTTGATTAATAAAGCTGTGGCTACCTGCTCTGATCCTAGTGGATGAAAAAGCAGGCCTGTTGGCAGACAAGGCCAGGCAAGCTTGCAGGCCTAGGCTTCAATATGGCCACCAGCCACATGGCCAGGCCCACAAACATCAGAAAGGCCACCCCAAAAAAACACACTTCCCCAACTCAATCCAATGCCATCCATGCCCTAAATGATGTCTAAATTCAACAGACCACACAGAAAACACTTGATTAATAAAGCTGTGGCTACCTGCTCTGATTCTAGTGGATGAAAGCAGGCCTGTTGGCAGACAAGGCCAGGCAAGCTTGCAGGCCTAGGCTTCAAAATGGCCACCAGCCACATGGCCAGGCCCAACAACATCAGAAAGGCCACCCCAAAAAAACACACTTCCCCAACTCAATCCAGTGCCATCCATGCCCTAAATGGTGTCTAAATTCAACAGACCACACAGAAAACACTTGATTAATAAAGCTGTGGCTACCTGCTCTGATCCTAGTGGATGAAAAAGCAGGCCTGTTGGCAGACAAGGCCAGGCAAGCTTGCAGGCCTAGGCTTCAATATGGCCACCAGCCACATGGCCAGGCCCACAAACATCAGAAAGGCCACCCCAAAAAAACACACTTCCCCAACTCAATCCAATGCCATCCATGCCCTAAATGATGTCTAAATTCAACAGACCACACAGAAAACACTTGATTAATAAAGCTGTGGCTACCTGCTCTGATTCTAGTGGATGAAAGCAGGCCTGTTGGCAGACAAGGCCAGGCAAGCTTGCAGGCCTAGGCTTCAAAATGGCCACCAGCCACATGGCCAGGCCCAACAACATCAGAAAGCCCACCCCCAAAAAAACACACTTCCCCAACTCAATCCAATGCCATCCATGCCCTAAATGATGTCTAAAAATTCAACAGACCACTCAGAAAACACTTGATTAATAAAGCTGTGGCTACCAGCTCTGATCCTAGTGGGTGAAATAGCAGGCCTATTGGCAGACAAGGCCAGGCAAGCTTGCAGGCCTAGGCTTCAAAATGGCCACCAGCCACATGGCCAAGCCCAACAGCATCAGAAAGGCCACCCCAAAAAACACACACTTCCACAACTCAATCGAATGCCATCCATGCCCTCAATGATATCTAAAAATTCAACCGACCACACAGAAAACACTTGATTAATAAAGCTGTGGCTACCTGCTCTGATCCTAGTGGATGAAAAAGCAGGCCTGTTGGCAGACAAGGCCAGGCAAGCTTGCAGGCCTAGGCTTCAAAATGGCCACCAGCCACATGGCCAGGCCCAACAACATCAGAAAGGCCACCCCAAAAAAGACACACTTCCCCAACTCAATCAAATGCCATCCATGCCCTAAATGATGTCTAAATTCAACAGACCACACAGAAAACACTTGATTAATAAAGCTGTGGCTACCTGCTCTGATCCTAGTGGATGAAAGCAGGCCTGTTGGCAGACAAGGCCAGACAAGCTTGCAGGCCTAGGCTTCAAAATGGCCACCAGCCACATGGCCAGGCCCAACAACATCAGAAAGGCCACCCCAAAAAAACACACTTCCCCAACTCAATCCAATGCCATCCATGCCCTAAATGATGTCTAAATTCAACAGACCACACAGAAAACACTTGATTAATAAAGCTGTGGCTACCTGCTCTGATCCTAGCGGATGAAAAAGCAGGCCTGTTGGCAGACAAGGCCTGGCAAGCTTGCAGGCCAAGGCTTCAAAATGGCCACCAGCCACATGGCCAGGCCCAACAACATCAGAAAGGCCACCCCAAAAAAGACACACTTCCCCAACTCAATCAAATGCCATCCATGCCCTAAATGATGTCTAAATTCAACAGACCACACAGAAAACACTTGATTAATAAAGCTGTGGCTACCTGCTCTGATCCTAGTGGATGAAAGCAGGCCTGTTGGCAGACAAGGCCAGGCAAGCTTGCAGGCCTAGGCTTCGAAATGGCCACCAGAAACATGGCCAGGCCTAACAACATCAGAAAGCCCACCCCCAAAAAAACACACTTCCCCAACTCATTCCAATGCCATCCATGCCCTAAATGATGTCTAAAAATTCAACAGACCACACAGAAAACACTTGATTAATAAAGCTGTGGCTACCTGCTCTGATCCTAGTGGATGAAAAAGCAGGCCTGTTGGCAGACAAGGCCAGGCAAGCTTGCAGGCATAGGCTTCAAAATGGCCACCAGCCACATGGCCAGGCCCAACAACATCAGAAAGGCCACCCCAAAAAAACATACTTCCCCAACTCAATCCAATGCCATCCATGCCCTAAATGATGTCTAAATTCAACAGACCACACGGAAAACACTTGATTAATAAAGCTGTGGCTACCTGCTCTGATCCTAGTGGATGAAAGCAGGCCTGTTGGCAGACAAGGACAGGCAAGCTTGCAGGCCTAGGCTTCAAAATGGCCACCAGCCACATGGCCAGGCCCAACAACATCAGAAAGCCCACCCCAAAAAAAACACACTTCCCCAACTCAATCCAATGCCATCCATGCCCTCAATGATGTCTACAAATTCAACAGACCACACAGAAAACAATTGATTAATAAAGCTGTGGCTACCTGCTCTGATCCTAGTGGATGAAAAAGCAAGCCTGTTGGCAGACAAGGCCAGGCAAGCTTGCAGGCCTAGGCTTCAAAATGGCCACCAGCCACTTGGCCAGGCCCAAGAACATCAGAAAGGCCACCCCAAAAAAAACACTTTTCCACAACTCAATCCAAAGTCATCCATGCCCTAAATGATGTCTAAAAATTCAACAGACCACATAGAAAACACTTGATTAATAAAGCTGTGGCTACGTGCTCTGATCCTAGTGGATGAAAAAGCAGGCCTGTTGGCAGAAAAGGCCAGGCAAGCTTGCAGGCCTAGGCTTCCAAATGGCCACCAGCCACATGGCCCGGCCCAACAACATCAGAAAGGCCACCCCAAAAAAAACACACTTCCCCAACTCAATCCAATTCCATCCATGCCCTAAATGATGTCTAAAAATTCAACAGACCACGCAGAAAACACTTGATTAATAAAGCTGTGGCTACCTGCTCTGCTCCTCGTGGATGAAAAAGCAGGCCTGTTGGCAGACAAGGCCAGGCAAGCTTGCAGGCCTAGGCTTCAAAATGGCCACCAGCCACATGGCCAGGCCCAACAACATCAGAAAGGCCACCCAAAAAAATCACACTTCCCCAACTCAATCCAATGCCATCCATGCCCTAAATGATGTCTAAATTCAACAGACCACACAGAAAACACTTGATTAATAAAGCTGTGGCTACCTGCTCTGATCCTAGTGGATGAAAAAGCAGGCCTGTTGGCAGACAAGGCCAGGCAAGCTTGCATGCCTAGGCTTCAAAATGGCCACCAACCACATGGCCAGGCCCAACAACATCAGAAAGGCCACCCCAAAAAAAACACACTTCCCCAACTCAATCCAATGCCATCCATGCCCTAAATGATGTCTAAAAATTCAACAGACCACACAGAAAACACTTGATTAATAAAGCTGTGGCTACCTGCTCTGATCCTAGTGGATGAAAAAGCAGCCTGTTGGCAGACAAGGCCAGGCAAGCTTGCAGGCCTAGGATTCAAAATGGCCACCAGCCACATGGCCAGGCCCAACAACATCAGAAAGGCCACCCCAAAAAAAACACACTTCCCCAACTCATTCCAATGCCATCCATGCCCTAAATGATGTCTAAAAATTCAACAGACCACACAGAAAACACTTGATTAATAAAGCTGTGGCTACCTGCTCTGATCCTAGTGGATGAAAAAGCAGGCCTGTTGGCAGACAAGGCCAGGCAAGCTTGCAGGCCTAGGCTTCAAAATGGCCACCAGCCACATCGCCAGGCCCAACAACATCAGAAAAGCCACCCCAAAAAACACACTTCCCCAACTCAATCCAATGCCATCCATGCCCTAAATGATGTCTAAATTCAACAGACCAAACAGAAAACACTTGATTAATAAAGCTGTGGCTACCTTCTCTGATCCCAGTGGATGAAAAAGCAGGCCTGTTGGCAGACAAGGCCAGGCAAGCTTGCAGGCCTAGGCTTCAAAATGGCCACCAGCCACATGGCCAGGCCCAACAACATCAGAAAGGCCACCCCAAAAAAACATACTTCCCCAACTCAATCCAATGCCATCCATGCCCTAAATGATGTCTAAATTCAACAGACCACACAGAAAACACTTGATTAATAAAGCTGCGGCTACCTGCTCTGATCCTAGTGGATGAAAGCAGGCCTGTTGGCAGACAAGGACAGGCAAGCTTGCAGGCCTAGGCTTCAAAATGGCCACCAGCCACATGGCCAGGCCCAACAACATCAGAAAGCCCACCCAAAAAAAAAAAAAATACTTCCCCAACTCAATCCAATGCCATCCATGCCCTCAATGATGTCTACAAATTCAACAGACCACACAGAAAACACTTGATTAATAAAGCTGTGGCTACCTGCTCTGATCCCAGTGGATGAAAAAGCAAGCCTGTTGGCAGACAAGGCCAGGCAAGCTTGCAGGCCTAGGCTTCAAAATGGCCACCAGCCACTTGGCCAGGCCCAAGAACATCAGAAAGGCCCCCCCAAAAAAAACACTTTTCCACAACTCAATCCAAAGTCATCCATGCCCTAAATGATGTCTAAAAATTCAACAGACCACATAGAAAACACTTGATTAATAAAGCTGTGGCTACGTGCTCTGATCCTAGTGGATGAAAAAGCAGGCCTGTTGGCAGAAAAGGCCAGGCAAGCTTGCAGGCCTAGGCTTCCAAATGGCCACCAGCCACATGGCCCGGCCCAACAACATCAGAAAGGCCACCCCAAAAAAAACACACTTCCCCAACTCAATCCAATTCCATCCATGCCCTAAATGATGTCTAAAAATTCAACAGACCACACAGAAAACACTTGATTAATAAAGCTGTGGCTACCTGCTCTGCTCCTCGTGGATGAAAAAGCAGGCCTGTTGGCAGACAAGGCCAGGCAAGCTTGCAGGCCTAGGCTTCAAAATGGCCACCAGCCACATGGCCAGGCCCAACAACATCAGAAAGGTCAACCAAAAAAATCACACTTCCCCAACTCAATCCAATGCCATGCATGCCCTAAATGATGTCTAAATTCAACAGACCACACAGAAAACACTTGATTAATAAAGCTGTGGCTACCTGCTCTGATCCTAGTGGATGAAAAAGCAGGCCTGTTGGCAGACAAGGCCAGGTAAGCTTGCAGGCCTAGGCTTCAAAATGGCCACCAACCACATGGCCAGGCCCAACAACATCAGAAAGGCCACCCCAAAAAAAACACACTTCCCCAACTCAATCCAATGCCATCCATGCCCTAAATGATGTCTAAAAATTCAACAGACCACACAGAAAACACTTGATTAATAAAGCTGTGGCTACCTGCTCTGATCCTAGTGGATGAAAAAGCAGCCTGTTGGCAGACAAGGCCAGGCAAGCTTGCAGGCCTAGGATTCAAAATGGCCACCAGCCACATGGCCAGGCCCAACAACATCAGAAAGGCCACCCCAAAAAAACACACTTCCCCAACTCAATCCAAGGCCATCCATGCCCTAAATGATGTCTACATTCAACAGACCACACAGAAAACACTTGATTAATAAAGCTGTGGCTACCTGCTCTGATCCTAGTGGATGAAAAAGCAGGCCTGTTGGCAGACAAGGCCAGGCAAGCTTGCAGGCCTAGGCTTCAAAATGGCCACCAGCCACATGGCCAGGCCCAACATCAGAAAGGCCACCCCAAAAAAAACACACTTCCCCAACTCAATCCAATGCCATCCATGCCCTAAATGATGTCTAAAAATTCAACAGACCACACAGAAAACACTTGATTAATAAAGCTGTTGCTACCTGCTCTGATCCTAGTGGATGAAAGCAGGCCTGTTGGCAGACAAGGCCAGGCAAGCTTGCAGGCCTAGGCTTCAAAATGGCCACCAGCCACATGGCCAGGCCCAACAACATCAGAAAGCCCACCCCAAAAAAACATACTTCCCCAACTCAATCCAATGCCATCCATGCCCTAAATGATGCTTGAAAATGAAATACATTCAAAAAACACCAAAGGAACAGTTGCTTCATCATGCACACACCCATGAGGCCATGCCCATGACTAGCTCGGGCCTACTACTGATGACCACTACCCACTTCAATTAACAAAAAAGGAATGATGATAGTTACCAAAAATAAATTGTAGTTACAACAACTGCAATGCCCACAATCAAACAGACACAACAACCACTTACTTGTAAAATATCCTATTCAAAAAATCCTCAAATCCAATTGCAATGATGCAGCAGACAAAAAGAGTGGTCTTTCCAGCTCAAAATCCAAAGGCAGGATGAGCAGGAGATGGACAAAGCACTGGGAGGAGCCTGCTGGACAGGAACAGGAAGTTGGAGATTCTGTATCACTTCCTCCCTCTCCCCACCATTTTAAAAAAGGACTCCTTGCACAAAAAAGGACAGCCAAATGTCAATCTGAGGAGTTGTTTTCATCCAAAATCATCATTTGCAGAAGGTTACATGCTGCTAGAGCTGATATTCTTCTCCAAATTGAAAATTTTACATGTTTGAGTTCTCGAACTTCACATTACTTCCGCCGGATGTCGATGGTGTGTCAAAAATGACTTGATCGTGTTCTCTCGCTCCCTGTCGCGTTGGATATGACGTGTTCGGGGTCTCTTTCTCCTTTTCGCGTTCGGTTAGACGTGCCCGCGTCCTCACGCTCTCGCTCGCGGTGTAGAATGATGTGTTCGAGATCTCAATATTCTCATACTCGCGCGGTGCATGATCGTGAGAAGAATGACGTGATCACGTGACAAATGACGTGATCGCGTGACAATGCGAGCGCGAACTGTTGCGAGACAGCGCAAAATGGCTACCAACAATGCAATATCTCGTGGAGAACGCGACCGGGTCGGGAAAACCTGTCAGCGAACACGGTGATTCAGGTAAGGCGATCGCGCGCACTTGAGAATGTATGTTTTTTACAGCGCAAGCAAGAAACAAATTATCGCTAAGCTGCGGAATGCGGAAATTTTGACATATTCGTGCTTTCCGCGGAACGCGAAGATGCCAAATTATCGCAATTTCCGCGAACAGAACGGAATTTTGGCCCAGGCCCAGTAAAATCATAGATATATCTGAGCGGAGCCTAACCACACATCTCATCGTGAAATCTGATTGGCTGTCAGCACTTCATCCAAGAAGTGTTGTCAGCCATCTTGGGACCAATATACATGACAGCACCTCATTAAAAAGCATTGCAGTTAATAGAAGGTTTTAAGACTTTAGTTACATTATAAATCATTTGTTGATGGTACCATACTCATTTTAGGAATTGTGGTGTGTTCTAAGGTGATTTTACCATGTGAAAAAGCCTTCTGCTGGGATATCATGAATCATGTTTGAAAGAAAACTATTTTCTCATGCTTTTCCCACAGAGGTTTGGAAGGTGATCTATAAGCTAAACTGAAAGCATATTTTCTGTAAATTCACATTATCTTTCTCAGTCATGTGAGAATGAAGTCTGACATTCTCAGTAAAACATGTACATCAAACAAGGGCAGAGACTGTCAGTTGATTCCTTTGTGTTCTACTGCAGCTTCCCAGAGTGTTCTAAAGAACAACTAGAGAGCTAACAGTTCTACTTATGACAAACGTATGGCACACCTGAAGCAATCTTGATTGGAATAAAGTGGTAACTCTTAAAACATTTAATTTAAAAAGGACCAAAATGAGGGGGTTCATTTTGCCATAGAAAGTATGATTAGTGCTGCAGAAGGAAAAATTAGGGCACATTTTGAGTGACTTCTCAAATCCTCTTCTATTTCATAAATAAATTCTGACATGCAGACTGAAACATGCACTTTCAATACCAGCAGCAGACTTCCCTGGTAAGCAGTAGCTTTACTACAGTTATCTAATGAGCAACTAAAGTGCTAACATTCTGAATTTATGGCAAATGTGTGACACATCTGAATGCCTTCTTGATGGAATCAAAGTAAAAAACTGAAAGTATTCCTACTGAGGAGAATGCAGTAAATGAGGAAATTAGGAAACTTCATAACAAATAAGTCTCCCAAGATGGCCACCAGAGACAAAAGAGCCCAAATGTAGCACAAATATCACCCAGATGTAGCCCAAGTATTGCCCAATGACAGAATGTCCCAGAGTGTTCTAAAGAACAACTAGAGCTCTAACAGTCTTACTTATGACAAAAGTATAGCACACCTGAAGCCATCTTGATTGGAGTAAAGTGGTAACACTTAAAACATTTAATTTGCAAAGGAACAACGTGAGGGGGCTCATTTTGCCATAGAAATTATGATTACTGCTGCAGAAAGAAAAATTAGGGCACATTTTGACTTCTCAAATCTTCTTCTATTTCATTAAAAAATTCTGACATGCAGACGGAAACATGCACTTTGAATACCAGTAGCAGACTTCCCTGGTGAGCAGGAGCTTTACTACAGTGATCTAATGAGCAACTAGAGTGTTAACATTCAGAATTTATGGCAAATGTGTGACACATCTGAATGCCTTCTTGATGGAACCAAAGTAAACACGCATTGAAGATGCAATAGGTCTCACCCTCGTTTAAGTTAAAGCAATTCTGTTTGTATTTAGGTGGCTTTTAAGCTTTGATTTTATTAGTGTTTTTCAAACTTTCATGCACATAACATGCATATGTATGCATATATGTATATGTATATGTATGCATACATTTATATTTGTATTTGTATTTATATAGATATGCAGATTATATATATGTTTATATATGTCAACATCGATGAAAGTGTAATTGAGGAAAATCCACTCAGAGATATGGCCCTGTTACAAGATCTTGTCAACATAGAAAATACAGAAAATCCCGAAACACTCATAGAATTTGCAACTACATCAGGATTACAAGTATCCAACACTGCTAAAACACCGTTTAAACCTAAATCGACATTTATGCCTATGATGCCCAAGGATGGTTTGGACATTTTTGCAGAAGATGTGGTGGTCCGGTGGTCAGACAAAGGAGGCAATGTTGTCCTCTGGCCCCTGGAGCAGTATAACAAAGAAGCTCTCCAACAACTATCTGACAAAGACTGTTACAGTCGTGCAAGCCCGAATATCATCATAGGAATCAAAGAAAGATTCCATAAAGCCCTCTATGACTGGAAAAGTGCAGGATTACTCTCTAAACAGGAGTTTGAATATCTAAAATGTGATTATCCTGTATTACCCCAACTGTATCTCATCCCTAAGATCCATAAACACCCAGTAGAGCCATAATTGCTGCAATAGGGGGATTGTTGGAAAATGCCTCAAGATACATAGACCACTTCTTACAGCCATCAGTCTGCAGCCTTCCAGCATACATCATGGACACAGGCGATTTTCTCAATAAAATGTATGATGTAACATGGGAAAAGGACCTTCTGCTAATGAGCCTAGATGTCAACACACTCTACACCAGCATCAGACATACAGATGGACTTAATGCCTTACATCATTTCTTGGGCAAAAAACCTATGCAAATGTTTCAGCACTCTATGATGATCGTACAGATGGCTGAGATGTGTCTGGATAATAATGTCTTTATGTTTGATGGTTTGACATATAAACAACTGCAGGGCACTGCCATGGGTACCTGCTTCGCCCCAGCTATGCTAATTTGCATATGGGCTGGTGGGAGGAGCAGGTGCTCACAGTATCACATAATGCCACATTATCAGAACATGTAAAAATGTACGTCAGGTACATCGACGACATTTTTATATTATGGAAAGGGTCTGTAGAGAGTGCCAAAGCCTTCTCCGAAGAAATTAACAACAATTCATTAAATCTCAGCTTTACATGACACTTTCTAGACCTAGAGTTGTACGTTGAAGATGACAAACTGCAGTCTAAAACTTTCAGAAAACCCACTGCTGGGAACGCCATACTGCATGCACACAGTTTCCACCCCACCTCTTTGAAAGAAAGTATACCCTACGCCGAATGCCTCCGCATGAAGCGTAACTGCAGCACCAATAAAAGCCTTGTTGAAGCAACAGGAGATCTATGCCACAGATTAGCCCTTAGGGGATATAGCCAAGAAACACTTACCAAAGCGAGAATGACAACTGCAACCAAAACCCGTAGAGAGCTTTTAGCCTCAGGTACCACTGTGAAACAAACCGAGTGTTCTGCTATCAACACTCCTAGACTAATAACAGGTTTCAATGCATATCACACTCAAGTTAGAAAAATCATATACAGACACTGGAACTCAGTCAGGAATGACCCTGTTATTGGGACCATCTCCAGCAAAAACCCTCAAATCACCTTCAGGAGAGGCAAATCTATGAGACAGGAGATGGTAAGCAACGCTCCCGGAAAAATTAAAAATGAGGGCTCTTGGCTCAAATCACCTAGAGGTTTCTATAAATGCGCCAAGTGCAAGGCATGTAGACACGGCATCAATACCAAAGAGGTCAGATTACCTTTCAAACAATCCCCCTATATCATCAGAGGGCACTACACATGCAAATCTGATTTTGCTGTGTATGTGTTATCGTGTACCTGTGGGAAAATCTATGTGGGTAGCACCATCCACCCAGTACACGTACGCATTTTACAACACTTGAGAGCTATCACTAATAATGACCCTGCCTACCCTGTCGCTCGCCATATCAATGCAGTCCACAATGGCAAGGTGCAAGATCTTTCTTTTATGTGGTGGAGACCATCCCCAAAAATCCCAGGGGGGGCAATAGACAACTTGCCCTTAGGAGACTCGAATCACGCTACATCATCCTCTACAATTCCAAAATCCCCAATGGAATGAATGCGGATGAAGCATTAACTGTAAACCTCTGATCAATCCCTTGCTGCTTATCCCGCTACTCTTTCCCAACCCTGCAACGTTTAGGACACACACTATTTTAGCTTAGGCACACATTAGCCTTGCATTTTCTTTAAACATATTTTAGCAACAGGTTTTTATTTATCTCTGTACGTCCATTTACCAACTTGTTAGCTTACACCTTTGGAGGCCCACTCTACAGTTATTTACGAACTGTATTTAGATATTTTTTCGTAGCAGAGATTTTTTTGCCATAAGCCCACTCGGGCAATACTGCTCTAAGTGCATTTACTAAATATACGAACCTTCTCTATTTACTATCGACAAAGTCTCAAATAGATCGCTTACAGATTCGATCCATCTTTGCAATTTACCTGTCTGTCTATTAAGACTCTACCGTTATTAACATCGCTATGAGACACTGTCAGCTTAGCGTGCTGTTTTCATTTTCCTTACAGCACGAATGAGCTTAGCGCACACTACTGTATGTATACACCAGAGTGGTAGCGTTTGCTCAGTCTGTACTTACTATGCATGGCACATCTTCCTCTACGATATTTCCTAACCATCCTTTAGGTAATATTATCACACAGGGTCCTCCAGGCGCACACATGTTTCTTCTATGTCTATACATGGCAAATGGACGTTGCTACACACGAGCATCAGCTTGCCCCCATTTTCAGTTTCTGCAGTATTTTTTTAGAAGCACATTACAAACTGGTAAATGTATGCCATTAATATATTTACATCATTTCTGTGTTTCTTTGTAAATTGAATTGTAGTTATTATTTGGCATGTATTCTTTCGCCGCCCTTTGTTTTGCATTGTCATGTTGAAACTGACAGAGTGGTTTTCTATGTCTATGATCAACTCCGTGAGGTTGCCCTGACAACTCAAGTAAAGCGTATATATCTGTCAAACCAGTATGCACTAGATGTAGTGACCAAGGCGGTGCGCCGCCGAAACGCGTCTAACCTTTGTTGGATTAAATTTCATTTTTTGCCATTATTTCACGGAGTCTGTGCCTGACTGTTCGCCGCCGCCAGGATTGGAAAAGAATGTTTATATATGTATGTATGTATATATATACACATACATATATATATAAATGCATATGTATATATATATATGTGCATATGTGTGCATGTAGAGAGAGGTAGAGAGGTAGAGGTGTAGAGGTAGAGAGGTAGAGGTAGAGAGGTAGAGGTAGAGAGGTAGAGAGTAGTAGAAAGAGAGGTAGAGAGAGGTAGAGAGGTAGAGAGTAGAGGATGAGATATAGAGAGTAGAGAGTGAGCAGTAGAGAGTAGTAGAGAGTAGTAGAGAGAGTAGCAGAAAATGAGTAGTAGAGAGTAGTAGATTGAGTAGTAGAGAGTGAGTAGTAGAGAGCAGTAGAGAGTGAGTAGTAGAGAGTAGCATAGAGTGGGTAATAGAGAGTGAGTAGTAGAGAGTAGTAGAGCGTGAGTAGTAGAGAGTAGTAGAGAGTGAGTAGTAGAGAGTATTAGAGAGTCAGTAGTAGAGAGTGAGTAGCAGAGAGTAGTAGAGTGAGTAGTAGAGTGAGTAGTAGAGAGCAGTAGAGAGAGAGTAGTAGAGAATGAGTAGTAGAGAGTGAGTAGTAGAGAGTGAGTAGTAGAGAGTAGTAGAGAGAGATTAGTAGAGAGTGAGTAGTAGAGAGTAGTAGAGAGTGAGTAGTAGAGAGAGAGTACTAGAGAGTGGGTGGTAGAGAGGGAGTAGTAGAGAGTAATAGAGAGTAAGTAGTAGAGAGTGAGTAGTAGAGAGTGAGTAGTAGAGAGTGAGTAGTATTGAGTAGTGGAGTAGTAGAGAGTGAGTAATAGAGTGTAGTAGAGAGTGAGTAGTAGAGTGAGTGGTAGGGAGTAGTAGAGTGTGAGTAGTAGAGTGAGTAGTAGAGAGTAATAGAGAGCGAGTAGTAGAGAGCAAGTAGTAGAGAGTGTGTAGTAGATAGTGATTAGTAGGGAGTAGTAGAGAGTGAGTAGTAGAGAGAGTAGTAGAGAGTAGTCGAGTAGGAGAGAGTGAGTCCTAGAGAGTGAGTAGTAGAGAGCGAGTAGTAGAGAGTGAGTAGTGGAGAGTGAGTAGTAGAGAGTAGTAGAGAACGAGTAGTAGAGAGTGAGTAGTAGAGAGTGAGTAGCAGAGAGTGAATAGTAGAGAGAGTAGTAGAGAGTGAGTAGTAGAGTATAGTAGAGTGAGTAGTAGAGAGGGAGTAGTAGAGAGAGAGTAGTAGAGAGTGAGTAGTTGAGAGTGAGTAGTAGAGAGTAGTAGAGAGTGAGTAGTAGAGAGTGAGTAGTAGAGATAGTAGTACAGAGTGAGTAGTAGAGAGTGAGTAGTAGAGAGTAGTAGAGAGTGAGCAGTAGAGAGTAGTAGAGAGTGAGTAGTTTGAGAGTAGTAGAGTAGTAGAGAGTGAGTAGTAGAGAGTAGTAGAGAGTGAGTAGTAGAGAGTAGTAGAGAGAGAGTAGTAGAGAGTAGTAGAGAGTGAGTAGTAGAGTAGTAGAGAGTAGTCAGTCAGTGTCAGTCAGTGTCAGTCAATCAGTGTCAGTCAGTGTCAGTCAGTGTCAGTCAGTCAGTGTCAGTCAGTCAGCGTCAGCCAATGTCAGTCAGTCAGTCAGTGTCAGTCAATCAGTGTCAGTCATTTTCAGTCAGTCAGTGTCAGTCAATCAGTGTCAGTCAGTGTCAGTGTCAGTCAATCAGTGTCAGTCAGTGTCAATCAGTCAGTGTCAGTCAGTCAGTGTCAGCTAGAGCAGCTCTGCTGACCTGGTTCTCTGGCTCTAAAGCAGCTCTGCTGACCTGGTTCTCTCCCTCTAAAGCAGCTCTGCTGACCTGGTTTCTCTGGCTCTACAGCAGGTCTGCTGACCTGGTTCCCTGGCTCTAGAACAGCTCTGCTGACCTAGTTCTTAGGGTACAGAGCAGCTCTGCTGATCCGGTTCTCTGGTTCTACAACAGCTCTGCTGACCTGGTTCTCTGGCTCTAAACTAGCATCTCTGCTGACCCAGTTCTATGGCTCTAAAGCAGTTCTGCTGACATGGTTCTCTGGCTCTAGAACAGCTCTGCTGACCTGGTTCTCTCCCTCTAGAGCAGCTCTGCTGACCTGGTTCTCTCCCTCTAAAGCAGCTCTACTGACCTGGTTTCTCTGGCTCTACAGCAGCTCTGCTGACCTGGTTCTCTGGCTCTAGAGCAGCTCTGCTAACCTGGTTCTTAGGCTCTAGAGCAGCTCTGCTGACCTGGTTCTCTGGCTCTAAAGCAGCTCTGCTGACCTGGTTCTATGGCTCTAAGGCAGCTCTGCTGACTTGGTTCTCTGGCTCTAGAGCAGCTCTGTTGGCCTGGTTCTCTGGCTCTAAAGCAGCTCTGCTGACCTGGTTCTCTGGCTCTAGAGCAGCTCTGCTGACCTGGTTCTCTGGCTCTAAAGCAGCTCTGCTGACCTGGTTTCTCTGGCTCTACAGCAGCTCTGCTGACCTGGTTCTCTGCACTCACGATGGATGCACCCGACTTCGCGCCCGACATGCACCCGACTTCAGTTCTGCTAACCTGGTTCTCTCCCTCTAAAGCAGCTCTGCTGACCTGGTTTCTCTGGCTCTACAGCAGCTCTGCTGACCTGGTTCTCGGCCTCTAGAGCAGCTCTGCTGACCTGAGTCTCTGGCTCTAGAGCAGCTCTGCTGACCTGGGTCTCTGGTTCTAGAGCAGCTCTGCTGACCTGCTTGTTAGGCTCGAGAGCAGCTCTAGAGCAGCTCTGCTGGCCTGGTTCTCTGGCTCTACAACGGCTCTGCTGACCTGGTTTCTCTGGCTCTACAGCAGCTCTGCTAACCTGGTTCTCTGCACTCACGATGCATGCACCCGACTTCACAAAAATATATTTAAAAATAATATAAGTTTAAGTACAAATATATTATTTTTATGAATATCTTCAATAATCTCTTGCCCTAATATGTATATTAAAGACACATACATATAATTTTGGAACATACATTTTTTTTGCGGGAGTCACGCACCTAGCGCGCCCCAGCACGTATATGACGTCATGCGGGATCCGCCACCGCGCAAGCATCTCGTACCGTAATGCGCATATGTCGCAAATGCACAGGAGCAGGAGTCGGGGACTGGTTGCATACCAATCGCGCACATCACATAATATTAAATGTATATGATGTAACTGAAAAACACGCAGCCATTGCACACCGTACGCGGATCCTTCACGACTTATCTAAAATGGCGGCTAGAATCCACGCACCCACCGTGATGTGTACGCTTTGAGTGCGCGACTCCGAAAAAAAACTTGGATTTAAAAAAAAAAGAAAATAATATAAATATATTAAAATAAAATATGAAAACAAAAAAATTAATCAATATTTCAGTTTGAATTTTTTTTGACATCACTGATGTCATCAGTGATGCCATCAGTGATGTCACTGACCATGTCATGAATGGTGCAATATGTGACATCATCAGCAGTGCATTGTGGGCGCGCAAGTTATAGTTAGCAGAACTAACTATAACGGAAGAATTTCTATGGTTTAGTATGAGTGAAATGGCCAGCTAACTATAATACCCCTGAAACCTATGTTTTTTTCTTTGAATATAGATATATATATATATATATATATATATATATATATATATATATGTTTCCAAAAGTTTGTTGTGAAATCACCGCTCTCCTCCCTCGCGACGCCGGTGCCAGCAACGGTCACAACTCCGCCTCAAATGTTTAACCCAGGATAGAATCCAAGTATTTCTCCGAATAAATCCAGCGGCACACCAAGGACAACACAATATACCTTTATTGTGTCACAAAAACAGAACTACGCGTTTCGGCGAAGCCTTTGTCAAGTTACTGACCTGTGCCCAACTTCCCCTAGAAATACGGGTCAAGGTTCATTAACATAGAAGAAACACTTTGAAGAAAAACTTTACGAGCGCTCTGTTCGAAACAAGAATTAATTGTCAAAAACATTCATAAATTATGACGTTTCATCAATATACAATAGAAATTCCCCACTATATGAAAATGTGCAAATTCTTTACAGTTTAACATGGTAAACACAAATTATAATTGTTTCAAGGGCAAGTGCCTATGTCATACATTTTTTTAAAGAAACACAGAGCCGTTTCGTAATCCACTTAATTATAAGGAATAATTCGAGATGAACCTTGATACATGGCACCATCAAATTCATTTCAAGTACGGAACTACTCACAAAATAAATGATTATTTTATCGGTAATGGTTCTATCAAATTCATTTCAAGTACGGAACTACTCACAAAATAAATGATTATTTTATCGGTAATGGTAATGTACCCACAATATTGACTTTCGGTAGACCAATGTCTTTGTTAAATAACAGCCCATACTTATTATAACAGGATTCCTGTGGGTAATGTACCCATTCAATTTTCAACGATCAAAGGTTCATTATGCGTCGGGCTATTGAAAGGTTCAAATATTGTGCCAAACTCCGATTAATAAAACGTTAGGACACGTACATAAGATTACGGTGCCAATCAAACTCAAATAACCTTCCAAGTCATATAGGGGGAATATACAGGTGGGCATGTCGGTCAAATGCTGTTAGTGAAATGTGAAGGGCGACCCTAGTGAACCCAATGACCAATGAAAGAAACTAAGTGAGAAAATAATAATAGTAACAAAAATAAAATAAAATAAAATAGAGATAGGTACAGATGGTCTCTGTTACTATGCTAAGCCTAGCTAATAGTCTAGAGAGACCGACAATATTCAATTGATCAGGACACTTTTCCCATGCCATCCTAAATCTGTTCACTCTATAATGTCAAATTAAAATTAAAGTGATTTTTAAAAAAGAACACTCAGTATGGTCATACAGAGAGAAACGAAATAGCACCATGCTGAATCAATCAACCTATGTGGGTTGCTAATTCTTCCCCATAATTCATCCCATTGGGAATTTTTGCATTAAGTTCGATGATGTACTTTGATTCGGTAATCCTCAAGAGTTTTTCCCGGTCCCCTCCTCTAGGAAGGGGTAGGATTCTATCAATGCCAAAGAATTTGATCAGGTCAGCATTGCTCTGATGTTTATCCTGATAATGCCTCGCTACGGGATAATTAAGATCCTTATTGGTTACAGCTCTCATATGCTGTAATATTCGGGTTTTTAACTGCAGTTTGGTACAATCCAAATCATTGAGAGACCAACTGGTACATAGTTATCAAAATGTATCTAACAGCACAAGTTGGTTGGGAACAGCTAGGGGTTTCAGAAAATGTGGTTCCTGCAAGGCGTGTAAACACAGCAATAATCGTGATAGCTACACAGTGGGGAAGAATAGGATATTGAAAAAGCCTATCAGGAAATTCATCACCTGCACCAGCGACTATACAATCTACGTCCTGGAATGCCCTTGTGGGTTAAACTACGTGGGCAGTACCAAACTGCAGTTAAAAACCCGAATATTACAGCATATGAGAGCTGTAACCAATAAGGATCTTAATTATCCCGTAGCGAGGCATTATCAGGATAAACATCAGAGCAATGCTGACCTGATCAAATTCTTTGGCATTGATAGAATCCTACCCCTTCCTAGAGGAGGGGACCGGGAAAAACTCTTGAGGATTACCGAATCAAAGTACATCATCGAACTTAATGCAAAAATTCCCAATGGGATGAATTATGGGGAAGAATTAGCAACCCACATAGGTTGATTGATTCAGCATGGTGCTATTTCGTTTCTCTCTGTATGACCATACTGAGTGTTCTTTTTTAAAAATCACTTTAATTTTAATTTGACATTATAGAGTGAACAGATTTAGGATGGCATGGGAAAAGTGTCCTGATCAATTGAATATTGTCAGTCTCTCTAGACTATTAGCTAGGCTTAGCATAGTAACAGAGACCATCTGTACCTATCTCTATTTTATTTTATTTTATTTTTGTTACTATTATTATTTTCTCACTTAGTTTCTTTCATTGGTCATTGGGTTCACTAGGGTTGCCCTTCACATTTCACTAACAGCATTTGACCGACATGCCCACCTGTATATTCCCCCTATATGACTTGGAAGGTTATTTGAGTTTGATTGGCACCGTAATCTTATGTACGTGTCCTAACGTTTTATTAATCGGAGTTTGGCACAATATTTGAACCTTTCAATAGCCCGACGCATAATGAACCTTTGATCGTTGAAAATTGAATGGGTACATTACCCACAGGAATCCTGTTATAATAAGTATGGGCTGTTATTTAACAAAGACATTGGTCTACTGAAAGTCAATATTGTGGGTACATTACCATTACCGATAAAATAATCATTTATTTTGTGAGTAGTTCCGTACTTGAAATGAATTTGATGGTGCCATGTATCAAGGTTCATCTCGAATTATTCCTTATAATTAAGTGGATTACGAAACGGCTCTGTGTTTCTTTAAAGAAATGGTGGACATAGGCACTTGCCCTTGAAACAATTATAATTTGTGTTTACCATGTTAAACTGTAAAGAATTTGCACATTTTCATATAGTGGGGAATTCCTATTGTATATTGATGAAACGTCATAATTTATGAATGTTTTTGACAATTAATTCTTGTTTCGAACAGAGCGCTCGTAAAGTTTTTCTTCAAAGTGTTTCTTCTATGTTAATGAACCTTGACCCGTATTTCTAGGGGAAGTTGGGCACAGGTCAGTAACTTGACAAAGGCTTCGCCGAAACGCGTAGTTCTGTTTTTGTGACACAATAAAGGTATATTGTGTTGTCCTTGGTGTGCCGCTGGATTTATTCGGAGAAATACTCGGATTCTATCCTGGGTTAAACATATATATATATATATATATATATATATATATATATATATATATATATATATATATTTTTTTTTTTCACCAATTTCCTCAAAGAAGGAACCACTGCACACCAAGGAGGTTATCACGATTTAGGATTTTATTCTTGCGTGCAAATTGTCACCAACTCCACCACCTGGTGGTGGATTGGTGGAAAATTAATCGAGGACTGGCCCGTTCTCGACACTGGCCCCCGCTATGAAATAGCGCGCTCTACCTTGGGGCCGTTTGACGAATATATATATATATATGCTTTTTTTTAAAGATTAACCCATACCAAAATTGCAAAGAACTCTAGCCATCATTGCCAAAATGAATTAATGTTGGATTCGAAAAATGTTATTTACTGCTGCTTTAAATTTAACATGTGGGCTACTAGACCGTTCTCAATGTTTCCAGCCATGTATTCTTTTAAAAAACCAATTAACCTGCCTAACGGACATTAGCATTTGACAAAGACTCGCACGAGTTGAAACGCGTTATGCCTTCTGTTTGCCTGGTAATAAAGGATTTCACGAAGCACTGTTGGTGTGGCCTGCCTCACGTTACTAAATAGTACGTGTTTTCATTTGGAAATATTTGGTGGTGTCTGACGCACCTAAGTAGGCCCCAACCCGAGAGGCTGTGGTGCTTCTTACATCAGAAATTCGTTTGGAACATATATATATATATATGTATGTGTGTATGTGTGTGTGTCTATGGCGGTAGCTACTCTGTAGCTATTGTTAGGATTCCCAGGTATAGGAATTTCTCAGAAATTTGGGTGCTCATACATTTGTGCCCGGTTGAACTTTGCAGACCTATTTCACTTTCTACATTGGTGAAGTATGCAAAATAAAGTGCAGATTCATTTTAGGGGAACCTACCCCCTATTTTCACTGTGGCAGAGTTAGCTGTTATATAGTAAGGGATTGGAAATCATTATTAAAGTTATTAAAGTTATCTACTCCTCCAAAGTTAATTGTTGGACCTTTTAAAACATTTATTCCAAACCCGGCCTGAAAGGCCATCAGCATTGGCATCGTCAGTCCCAGGTGTTTGTTCCACTGGAAAGTCCTTACCCCATAGGGTGCTGGACCACCTCAACAGTTCGTAGGTTTCCTTTTTCATCAGAATGAGTCCCAGGATGGACTGGGTACAGGGCTTTCCTTAATGAACAATGCAAAATATACGTTTTAAAAAGTACGCTTTAAAGCTATTTGCTTTGCATTGTTCATTAGACATGCCAGCAGCTCCCCAGCAATAAAATCCACTCCTCCGCAGTGAACCTGGACCCCACCCTGTCACTCCAGCAAAAAATGCCTGGTAGCCAGTCCGACCTGCATGAGTCACCTGAGAGGACTGTGGTCAGTTTGAACCTGAAATGACTGCTCAAACAAGTAGGGTCTCAACTTCTTTAGTGACCAAATCACAGCACAGACTTTCCTTACTATTGCCTTCCAATGCGGCCCTCCGGGGAGTTTTCGCCTAGTTATAAAGGAAACTGGTTGATCATGTCCCTCATCATTTAGCTGTGATAAGTGTCCCAGTCTCATTTGCTAAAACATCTGTTTGGACCACAAACATCTTGCTGAAATCAGATGTCTTGAGTACAGGTGCTGCACACAGTGCCTCCTTCTGGGTGTCAAAGGCCTTCTGACACTCCTAACTCCATATGGCCTTCTGGGGCTGCTTCTTTGAAGTCAGCTCTGTTAGGGGGCTATGGTGCCATATCCCATGATGAATCTCCTGTAAAAACAGGTCGAACCCCGGAAGGTTCTGAAATGAGTCTGTTTTGGGAGGCTACCCAGCCATGACTGTCTGGATCCTGGGCTGGAGAGGCTGCACATGTCTACTGCAAACTTGATGGCCCAGGTCGACTATAGACCCATGCCCAATCTGGCACCTATTGGTCTTAATAGTCAGTACTGCCTGTTGCAGGGCCTGGAACACTTCCCTGAGATGAATCAGGTGTTCCTGCCAGGTAGAGCTAAAGATAGAAAAATCATCTAGATTTGCAACACTAATGTCTTCAGCATAAACAGTACCCTATTCACCTTCCAATGGAAGGTAGCAGAAGCATTCATTAACCCAAAGGGTATTACTTTAAATTGGAAGTGGCCCTCAGGAGTTGAGAATGCTGATATCCCCTTTACTCCCTTGTTCAGTAGTACCTGCCTGCAACAAGAAGTTAGATCAAATGTGCTCAGATACTTGGCAGCTCCTAACCGGTCAATGAGCTCATTAGCTCTGGAAATGGGGCGTGTGCCAGTCATGGTGATAGTATTCTGTGCTCTGTAGTCCATGCAGAACCTGAGTTCTGGGTACCCCCTTTAATGTTGACCTTGAGCACCAGCACCACTGCGCTGGCCCAGAGACCACTTGAAGGCAAATTCACACTCAGAGGCAACATTTTGGAAACACCTTTCTTGGTGTTGGCCTTCACTTTGTCCAACAGCCTGTAGATTTGTTTTTTGACAACTAAGTTGTCACCATTGTCATTATCATGAACATACCACTAGGCCAGCCCAGGTGTCTGAGAGAACAATCCAGAAACTTCCCCAACAAATGGTGACAATCTCTCTGCTACTGCTCTCTCAGTGTATGGGAGAGAACAATTCCCTCTACTGAACCATCCTGGCATTGTTGGATAGGAGGTCTTGGAGAGGCTTTCATTCCTTTCCCTCTCCTCCATCAGTGACCATAAAAATGGTTATGTTGCTCTGTCAAAGTGGAGCTTCAGACATTTGACATTGATCATACTGTGGTGGTGTCCGGGGGCACCAAGGTCTACTAGGTAGGTGACCTTACTTATCCTCTTCAGTACTATGTAGGCCCAGTACATTTATCCTGGAGGGTTCTGGGAACCACAGGCTCCGCATCCCACACTTTTTGACATTCCTGGTATTTCATAAAATTCTCCTTTTATTCATACCATTGCTTAGTAAGCTTCTGGATGGCCTTCAAATGATCATGTACTTAGCCACGCAAGAACACTGGCCCAGTTCATAGTCCACAATGCCTTGATGGGGTTTCTTGAGAGTTTTTTCCCACCCTTTTTGGACAAGATTTAAGAGACCTATGATAGGGTGTCCATACAAGAGTTCAAAGGGGCTGAAGCACACTCCCTTTTGCGATGCCTCCCTGTAGGCAAATACAAGGCATGGCACTAGGACAACCCACTTCCTATGGAGTCATTCCCTTGAGGTCTTGTTGAATCTTTGCACAAGCGCATTGTTTTGGAGTGATAATACGCAGTGATCTTCTAAGTCACTCTAGACTCATCCCACATAGCCTTTGAGTATGCAGACATGAAATTTGTCACCCTATCTGAGGTTATCCCTTTGGGGAACCCAACTCTAATAAAGATACCAAGCAGGGCCCTGGCCACTACGGGTATATGCGATTGTCATAAGAGGTTTGACTTACGGGTTCTAGTGGCATGTTCCACATACACCCTCATAAACCTGTTCCCTGAAACTGTTTTAGGGTCCAGGGGACTCACAATGTCAATCTGCATCCTCTCTAAAATACTATCCCATTGTGGAGGGCGTCTTGGAGCAGATTGATTCTCCCTTTTTATATCCAGACATACTCTATCGTTCACAGTATTTAGACAAAAAATAGAAGTAAAAATATCATCATACCAAAATATCGTCACCAAAATATTTTTATATGGAAATATCATCTGCAAGAATATCGTTGTCAAGAATATTGATTTTGAAGTAAGTTGTATCCATTTTTTAAATATTGAAATTATTTATATGGTTTACAAAAGTATAGTCGCTTATTTCATTTTTTGATTTTTGTTAAGTATTTCAGTATATATTTTAAATGTATATGATGTGATTTGATTTGATTTGATTATGGGATTTATATAGCGCACGAATGCTCAAGGGTGTCTAGGCACTATGCGGAGGGATGTGCCAGAGTTTCAGTTGCAAAAGATGTAACTTAGTTTGAAAAAGCCACGTCTTTAGTAACTTTCTGAATACGAGCAATGTTGGGCAGCTTTTAATAACTATCGGGAGCGAGTTCCATAGTTTCACTGTACCCAGGACAAAGCTTCTTCCTCCCCAGCAAGCTTATTTAAATTTTGGTGTCTGGAGGAGTTTGCTCTGTGCTGAGCGTAGGTGTCTTGGTGGATGGTACTAGGCCTGGGCGGTGAACTTCGCTCTGTTTGCAGGGTAGCACCATCCACCCAGTACACGTACGCATTTTACAACACTTGAGAGCTATCACTAATAATGACCCTGCCTACCCTGTCGCTCGCCATATCAATGCAGTCCACAATGCCAAGGTGCAAGATCTTTCTTTTTATGTGGTGGAGACCATCCCCAAAAATCCCAGGGGGGGCAATAGACAACTTGCCCTTAGGAGACTCGAATCACGCTACATCATCCTCTACAATTCCAAAATCCCCAATGGAATGAATGCGGATGAAGCATTAACTGTAAACCTCTGATCAATCCCTTGCTGCTTATCCCGCTACTCTTTCCCAACCCTGCAACGTTTAGGACACACACTATTTTAGCTTAGGCACACATTAGCCTTGCTTTTTCTTTAAACATATTTTAGCAACCGGTTTTTATTTATCTCTGTACGTCCATTTACCAACTTGTTAGCTTACGCCTTTGGAGGCCCACTCTACAGTTATTTACGAACTGTATTTAGATATTTTTTCGTAGCAGAGATTTTTTTGCCATAAGCCCACTCGGGAAATACTGCTCTAAGTGCATTTACTAAATATACGAACCTTCTCTATTTACTATCGACAAAGTCTCAAATAGATCGCTTACAGATTCGATCCATCTTTGCAATTTACCTGTCTGTCTATTAAGACTCTACCGTTATTAACATCGCTATGAGACACTGTCAGCTTAGCGTGCTGTTTTCATTTTCCTTACAGCACGAATGAGCTTAGCGCACACTACTATACGTATACACCAGAGCGGTAGCGTTTGCTCAGTCTGTACTTACTATGCATGGCACATCTTCCTCTACGATATTTCCTAACCATCCTTTAGGTAATATTACCACACAGGGTCCTCCAGGCGCACACATGTTTCTTCTATGTCTATACATGGCAAATGGACGTTGCTACACACGAGCATCAGCTTGCCCCCATTTTCAGTTTCTGCAGTATTTTTTTAGAAGCACATTACAAACTGGTAAATGTATGCCATTAATATATTTACATCATTTCTGTGTTTCTTTGTAAATTGAATTGTAGTTATTATTTGGCATGTATTCTTTCGCCGCCCTTTGTTTTGCATTGTCATGTTGAAACTGACAGAGTGGTTTTCTATGTCTATGATCAACTCTGTGAGGTTGCCCTGACAACTCAAGTAAAGCGTATATATCTGTCAAACCAGTATGTACTAGATGTAGTGACCAAGGCGGTGCGCCGCCGAAACGCGTCTAACCTTTGTTGGATTAAATTTCATTTTTTGCCATTATTTCACGGAGTCTGTGCCTGACTGTTCGCCGCCACCAGGATTGGAAAAGAATGTTTATTTATTTATGTATGTATATATATACACATACATATATATATAAATGCATATGTATGTGTGCATGTAGAGAGAGGTAGAGAGGTAGAGGTGTAGAGGTAGAGAGGTAGAGGTAGAGAGGTAGAGGTAGAGAGGTAGAGAGTAGTAGAGAGAGAGGTAGAGAGAGGTAGAGAGGTAGAGAGTAGAGGATGAGATATAGAGAGTAGAGAGTGAGCAGTAGAGAGTAGTAGAGAGTAGTAGAGAGAGTAGCAGAGAGTGAGTAGTAGAGAGTAGTAGAGTGAGTAGTAGAGAGTAGCATAGAGTGGGTAATAGAGAGTGAGTAGTAGAGAGTAGTAGAGCGTGAGTAGTAGAGAGTAGTAGAGAGTGAGTAGTAGAGAGTATTAGAGAGTCAGTAGTAGAGAGTGAGTAGCAGAGAGAGAGTAGTAGAGAGTAGTAGAGTGAGTAGTAGAGTGAGTAGTAGAGAGCAGTAGAGAGAGAGTAGTAGAGAGTGAGTAGTAGAGAGTGAGTAGTAGAGAGTAGTAGAGAGTGGTTAGTAGAGAGTGAGTAGTAGAGAGTGAGTAGAGAGTGAGTAGTAGAGAGAGAGTACTAGAGAGTGAGTAGTAGAGAGGGAGTAGTAGAGAGTAATAGAGAGTGAGTAGTGAGAGTGAGTAGTAGAGAGTGAGTAGTATTGAGTAGTGGAGTAGTAGAGAGTGAGTAATAGAGTGTAGTAGAGGGTGAGTAGTAGAGAGAGTAGTAGAGAGTAGTCGAGTAGGAGAGAGTGAGTCCTAGAGAGTGAGTAGTAGAGAGCGAGTAGTAGAGAGTGAGTAGTGGAGAGTGAGTAGTAGAGAGTAGTAGAGAACGAGTAGTAGAGAGTGAGTAGTAGAGAGTGAGTAGCAGAGAGTGAATAGTAGAGAGAGTAGTAGAGAGTGAGTAGTAGAGTGTAGTAGAGTGAGTAGTAGAGAGGGAGTAGTAGAGAGAGAGTAGTAGAGAGTGAGTAGTTGAGAGTGAGTAGTAGAGAGTAGTAGCGAGTGAGTAGTAGAGAGTGAGTAGTAGAGAGAGTAGTAGAGAGTGAGTAGTAGAGAGTGACTAGTAGAGAGTAGTAGAGAGTGAGTAGTAGAGAGTAGTAGAAAGTGAGTAGTTTGAGAGTAGTAGAGTAGTAGAGAGTGAGTAGTAGAGAGTAGTAGAGAGTGAGTAGTAGAGAGTGAGAAGTAGAGAGAGAGTAGTAGAGAGTAGTAGAGAGTGAGTAGTAGAGTAGTAGAGAGTAGTCAGTCAGTGTCAGTCAGTGTCAGTCAATCAGTGTCAGTCAGTGTCAGACAGTGTCAGTCAGTCAGTGTCAGTCAGTGTCAATCAGTCAGTGTCAGTCAGTCAGTGTCAGCTAGAGCAGCTCTGCTGACCTGGTTCTCTGGCTCTAAAGCAGCTCTGCTGACCTGGTTCTCTCCCTCTAAAGCAGCTCTGCTGACCTGGTTTCTCTGGCTCTACAGCAGGTCTGCTGACCTGGTTCCCTGGCTCTAGAACAGCTCTGCTGACCTAGTTCTTAGGGTACAGAGCAGCTCTGCTGATCCGGTTCTCTGGTTCTACAACAGCTCTGCTGACCTGGTTCTCTGGCTCTAAACTAGCATCTCTGCTGACCCAGTTCTATGGCTCTAAAGCAGTTCTGCTGACATGGTTCTCTGGCTCTAGAACAGCTCTGCTGACCTGGTTCTCTCCCTCTAGAGCAGCTCTGCTGACCTGGTTCTCTCCCTCTAAAGCAGCTCTACTGACCTGGTTTCTCTGGCTCTACAGCAGCTCTGCTGACCTGGTTCTCTGGCTCTAGAGCAGCTCTGCTAACCTGGTTCTTAGGCTCTAGAGCAGCTCTGCTGACCTGGTTCTCTGGCTCTAAAGCAGCTCTGCTGACCTGGTTCTATGGCTCTAAGGCAGCTCTGCTGACTTGGTTCTCTGGCTCTAGAGCAGCTCTGTTGGCCTGGTTCTCTGGCTCTAAAGCAGCTCTGCTGACCTGGTTCTCTGGCTCTAGAGCAGCTCTGCTGACCTGGTTCTCTGGCTCTAAAGCAGCTCTGCTGACCTGGTTTCTCTGGCTCTACAGCAGCTCTGCTGACCTGGTTCTCTGCACTCACAATGGATGCACCCGACTTCGCGCCCGACATGCACCCGACTTCAGTTCTGCTAACCTGGTTCTCTCCCTCTAAAGCAGCTCTGCTGACCTGGTTTCTCTGGCTCTACAGCAGCTCTGCTGACCTGGTTCTCGGCCTCTAGAGCAGCTCTGCTGACTTGAGTCTCTGGCTCTAGAGCAGCTCTGCTGACCTGGGTCTCTGGTTCTAGAGCAGCTCTGCTGACCTGCTTGTTAGGCTCGGGAGCAGCTCTAGAGCAGCTCTGCTGACCTGGTTCTTTGGCTCTAGAGCAGCTCTGCTGACCTGGTTCTCTGGCTCTACAACGGCTCTGCTGACCTGGTTTCTCTGGCTCTACAGCAGCTCTGCTGACCTGGTTCTCTGCACTCACGATGCATGCACCCGACTTCACAAAAATATATTTAAAAATAATATAAGTTTAAGTACAAATATATTATTTTTATGAATATCTTCAATAATCTCTTGCCCTAATATGTATATTAAAGACACATACATATAATTTTGGAACATACATTTTTTTTGCGGGAGTCACGCACCTAGTGCGCCCCAGCACGTATATGACGTCATGCGGGATCCGCCACCGCGCAAGCATCTCGTACCATAATGCGCATATGTCGCAAATGCACAGGAGCAGGAGTCGCGGACTGGTTGCATACCAATCGCGCACATCACATAATATTAAATGTATACTGAAAAACACACAGCCATTGCACACCGTACGCGGATCCTTCACGACTTATCTAAAATGGCGGCTAGAATCCACGCACCCACCGTGATGTGTACGCTTTGAGTGCGCGACTCCGAAAAAAAATTGGATTTAAAAAAAAAAAGAAAATAATATAACTATATTAAAATAAAAAATGAAAACAAAAAAATTAATCAATATTTCAGTTTGAATTTTTTTATTTTTTTTGACATCACTGATGTCATCAGTAATGCCATCAGTGATGTCACTGACCATGTCATGAATGGTGCAATATGTGACATCATCAGCAGTGCATTGTGGGCGCGCAAGTTATAGTTAGCAGAACTAACTATAACGGAAGAATTTCTATGGTTTAGTATGAGTGAAATGGCCAGCTAACTATAATACCCCTGAAACCTATGTTTTTTTCTTTGAATATAGATATATATATATATATATATATATATATATATATATATATATATATATATATATATATATATGCATATTACCTACTGGCGGTCGCCAGTAGGTAGTTATAGTTAGGACCACGTTTCCATAGGAAAACCTCAACATTCTATTTTGAATAACTTTGGCGCCGGTCGACGAATCCTCGCGAATTTCTCAAAATAGGTGGGGCGCTACGCTCCGCTCCTACCCTGAAAGTCTCGGGGGGATTCGTCAAGCGGGGGCTGAGATAAAAGGGGGGTCCCAAAACGCGTTTTTCCCATGCATTTTTCCATAGGACCTTTAGAACGAGCTACAGCCCGAACGGCTGAACAGAATTACTAGAAATTTGGCAGAGAGGTAGTCCCTAGGTCAAGGAAGTGCCTTTTGTAGGTTTGGTGTAAATCTGTTCAGTAGATTCTGAGAAAATAGCCTTTAAATCAATATATATATCTGAGCCCGCTTACGGTACGCTTACCGTACGCTTACCGTACGCTTACCGTAAGCTTACGGTGGCGTGCGCGAGCGCGATTCTGATTGGCTCTTAGATCTTAGTAAACATTCGAATCGGCCGAAACCAGGAAGCGGCGTCCGCCATTTTGTCTCTCGCACTGAGTGTTGTTTATCAAACATGATGGCCAAAAACATGTTACGGGGCTGTTATGACAACTCCCTCCCACATAGTCATGTTGAGGGAGTCCCCAAACATCCCCCAAGAGCAAAAACGGTTTTATTTTTTTTTCGGCAATTTCGCGGGGTACGCTTACCGTGCGCTTACCGTACGCTTACCGTAAGCTTACCGTACGCTTACGGTAAAAAAATAAAAATAAAAAAAACACTATCCACACTTACCCCACCCCCTGTGCTTTTGGTGGCCGCAGGCCACCAAATGTGCAGGGCTTATTAATAGAGAAAAAAAACGTAATTTTGGCAACATGAAATTATAAAATCGAAATAAAAAAAACACTATCCACATTGACCTCACCCCCTGTGCTTTTGGTGGCCGAAGGCCACCAAATGTACAGGGCTTATTAAAGTTGATAAAAACCGTGCACGGAACGAACTGCGTTAAGTGGGCGCGCACGCCACAAATGGCGTAAAGTAACTTAGCATTTAAAAAAACGTACAAATTCACTGAAAAAACCATAGGTTTCACACACGTTATAGTTAGGAAATAGCATTTAAAAAACCTTGCCAATTCACTGAAAAAACCATAGGTTTCACACATGTTATAGTTAGCTGGACATTTTACTGATAAAAAACCAATGAAATTCCCCCGTTATAGTTACTGTAGGCAACTATAACTCACGCGACCGTAATCCTCTGCTGATGACATATGTGTCTTTATGAAAAAAAAATATTTGTAATATATGTATAGCTAAAATTTAATGGAAGAAGATATGGGCAAATAAGTGTCTAAATACAGTATTAGCATCAGCAGAGGATTGCGGTCGCGTGAGTTATAGTTGCCTACAGTAACTATAACGGGGAAATTTCATTGGTTTTTTATCAGTAAAATGTCCAGCTAACTATAACATGTGTGAAACCTATGGTTTTTTCAGTGAATATATATATAAATATAAAAAACGCTTGGAAAAGGCAGAAGATGAGATCAAATTAAAAAAACAGCGTAAATTCCACCGAGACGAAATGGATTATAAATTGGGACAAATTCTTAAGTTTGGCAAGAAATTTGATCACCTAAGAGAAAAAATAACATCAAACATGGAACAAAGACAAGAAATTATCAACATCGAGGCAGTAACCAAGGAAATCCCAACAGAAGCCCCAACGACATCACGACCACAAGAAACAGAATCCTTGGAAAAAGAGAAAAGCAAAACGCCAGAAGGAGTAAAATCCAGCATTTTAAAGGAGTACGACATAATTGCCAAGGGGAGACAGGAATCAGCAAGTCCCCATATAGCAAGAGGTCGAGGTCGAAGCGCCAGAGGAGGCAAGCGGGGCGCAAAGCAACAAGGAAATATACAAAGCCTGATGGGAATGGTGACAAGAGGCAAAACGGCATTACCATGAAGAACACTCTTACGGTATTGAACCTTTCTAATTTCCCACTAACTAAAGAACAACATGATGTACTTTCATTGGGACTCACTTTCTGTCCAACTAGAGGTTTTAATTATACTGACAGTAGGATTGACTTATTCTTTTTTACACGCAAATTAAAGTTGAGAAAGTGGTATGAAAATAAGGTTAAGCCTCTAACACATACACCCTATGCGAAGGAACCCGCATTATCTATTGGAGATATAGAAACCTTACACACATTAAGAGAATTGGTTGATGACAATTGGGTTGACGATCCACACAGCACAGGAGGAATTGTTGATTGATGACTCAGGCAAAAGTGGGTTTAAACCGAAATCTGTGTTTTTACCACAGATTCACAATGAGTCTATAGAGGTGTTTGAAAAAGGTGTTCTTAAAGAATTTAAAAAACTGGCCAAACAGAAACCCAAGTTCTTTAATAATCTTACCCAAAAACAACAGGTAGCTATTATGGAATTACAGAATAATAAACAGATAGTTATCAAAAAGGCAGATAAAGGTGGAAACGTGGTGGTTTGGCCTTTAGATATGTATCTGGAAGAAGGAAGACGTCAATTAAATGATGAAATGAGTTACATCAAAAGTGATAGTAATTGTTATGAAAGAAGTAATGAAATATTTGTCAATGAACTGGGAAAATGGAAGAATGAAAATTTGATTTCTGAAGACGAATATAAATTTCTATGTTGTAAATTCCCGAAATTACCAGCTATGTACCTATTACCTAAAGTACATAAGAACAAAGAGGTCCCACCAGGACGCCCGATTGTTGCCTCTATAGGAAGTATGTTAGAAAACACTTCTAAATATATTGATCATTTCTTAAGGCCATATGTAGAAACCCTACCCTCATATATCAAGGATACAGGTCATTTTTTAAGAATGATCAAGGATGTAATTTGGGAACCTGATTATCTGTTACTATCATTAGATGTCAACAGTCTTTATACCTGCATACCTCATGATTTGGGGTTGGAAGCATGCAGGTATTACCTTAAAGATCGACCTATTTGCTATCTCATGCACACAGAGATGCTACTGAACATGATGACAACATGTTTAAAAAACAATTTTTTCATTTTTGATCATGTCATTTATCGTCAAGCCCAGGGGACAGCGATGGGGACTTGCTTCACCCCCAGTTACGCTGGTTTGTACTTGGGCTGGTGGGAGGAGCAAGTGGCGAAAAACATCAGTGCCTTTAACCATCATGTTGTCCTCTGGGCAAGATACATCGACGATATATTTTGCATTTGGAAAGGTGATGAGACAGAGGCAGCTGAATTTGTAAATTCCCTGAATGAAAATGATCTCAATCTTACGTTCACTTACACAATGAACAAAAACACAATTGAGTTTCTGGATGTAGAAGTAACATCCTTTGAAAATCGTTTGGAGAGCAAACTGTTTCGCAAAAGCACGGCAGGTAATAGCATGCTGCATGCAGCAAGCTGCCATACGATTAATCTTATTAATAGTATCCCCTACGGGGAACTATTAAGAGCCAGAAGAAATTGTAGCTCAGACATCACATTCACACGAGATGAATAAGATGAAAGACAGATTCGAAGGAAGAGGCTACTCCAAAAAAGTGATTAGAAAGGCCTGCGAGAAAGTAGCTAAAATAAAAAGAGATGCAATGTTTGAGACTAAGACGAATACAGAAGAGGAGGACGCAACAGTAAGATTTATTACCACTTTCAGTAATCAAGCCAAGGGGGTTAGAAAGTGTTTAAATAGATTTTGGAAAGTTTTGCGAATTGATGAAACCTTCGTAAATTGTACAGATAAGTTCCCTAAAATAACATTTCGCAGGTGTCTAGCTTTGAAGGATTTACTCTGTAAAAATAATCTTCCAGAGATTGAAGGGAGATCTACCATTCAGGGATTTTTTACATGCACCTCTTGTAAAGCTTGCAGAAACAGCTTCAATTGTAAGGAGATTACTTTATCCAAAACTATGAAACCATTCACTATAAGAAAACACCTGAATTGCAAATCCGATTTCTGTGTCTATGCATTGATATGTCCCTGCCAGTTAGTTTATATTGGCAGTACCATTAACCAGGTGAAATTGCGCATTCTAGAACATATGCATGCAATAACCAACGAAGATAAGCAATACCCCATTGCTCGACATTTTAAGGAATGTCACAACAACGATAGCAGGTTATTGAGATTCTGTGCCCTGGACAGAATTGTGAAATCTGAAAGAGGGGGAAACAGAACGCAAGAATTGCGCAGATTAGAATCTCGACTGATAATTAAATATGAAACTATGACCCCAGGGGGTATAAACAAAGATGAAGAATTAGCAGTCCACCTTGGTTAAAATACTACTTGAAGACAGTATAATCTTGAACACCATATGTCCATCCTATGTTTTTAATATTTTTTAATATTATGAAGCTGAAAATATTGCCTTGTTGTAAGATGTTTGTGTAGTAATTTTAATAGTTCTAGAAATTCATTATAATGATAGGTGCATTTGGTTTATATTTTTTTAGGAGACGGAGTGTTCAACTGAGTGGGAAGAATGGCAGTAATATTACGCCTTGAAGTGGTATCACTTTTAGCATCACACACTTGTAGTGATTAGCCCACTAGGGCAGGACTACTTCATTTTCATGCTTATATTGTTACTTTTTATGTTTCAACTAATTTTGATCATGCATTTACGACCCACTTGGGTAGAGAAATACATTTGACGATGAAATTTATTCTTATGTTAGAGAACACTCGTTTATCAATTTTATGTATCGTATAAGGTGATACAGTGAATACTAATTTCGTTCATGCATTCACGACCCACTTGGGTAGAGAAATACATTTGATGATGAAACATATTTTTATGTTAAAGAACACTCGTTTATTAACTCTATGTATCGAATAAGGTGATACAGTGAAACCATTCCAATATGGCGGTGATGCATTGCTTAAAGAAAGTTGTATCCGTAGTCCTTTATTTGTATTGTTGATTTTGTTGCACTATATCATGTGATGCACGTAAACGTCTCTTGACCCGTGACCAAGGAACTACGGTTCCGAAACGCGTCCGGACAGTGTTTGTCTTTGCTTGAAATAAAGCACGCTTTTTGAAAAAGAATTGGGGCTCGGCGCAGTCTTTGCACTATAAAGGATTGATTGTTTCTTGGATTTGGAGGGGTCGCGACCCTGCCGGTAGCCCGCCACCTGTGAAGAGGCAGAGATCAACGCGAACTGAAGTGGAAATATATATATATATATATATATATATATATGCTTTTTTTTAAAGATTAACCCATACCAAAATTGCAAAGAACTCTAGCCATCATTGCCAAAATTAATTAATGTTGGATTCGAAAAATGTTATTTACTGCTGCTTTAAATTTAACATGTGGGCTACTAGACCGTTCTCAATGTTTCCAGCCATGTATTCTTTTAAAAAACCAATTAACCTGCCTAACGGACATTAGCATTTGACAAAGACTCGCACGAGTTGAAACGCGTTATGCCTTCTGTTTGCCTGGTAATAAAGGATTTCACGAAGCACTGTTGGTGTGGCCTGCCTCACGTTACTAAATAGTACGTGTTTTCGTTATATTTCGAAATATTTGGTGGTGTCTGACGCACCTAAGTAGGCCCCAACCCGAGAGGCTGTGGTGCTTCTTACATCAGAAATTTGTTTGGAACTTATATATATATATATATATGTATGTGTGTATGTGTGTGTGTCTCTGGCGGTAGCTACTCTGTAGCTATTGTTAGGATTCCCAGGTATAGGAATTTCTCAGAAATTTGGGTGCTCATACATTTGTGCCCGGTTGAACTTTGCAGACCTATTTCACTTTCTACATTGGTGAAGTATGCAAAATAAAGTGCAGATTCATTTTAGGGGAACCTACCCCCTATTTTCACTGTGGCAGAGTTAGCTGTTATATAGTAAGGGATTGGAAATCATTATTAAAGTAATTAAAGTTATCTACTCCTCCAAAGTTAATTGTTGGACCTTTTAAAACATTTATTCCAAACCCGGCCTGAAAGGCCATCAGCATTGGCATCGTCAGTCCCAGGTGTTTGTTCCACTGGAAAGTCCTTACCCCATAGGGTGCTGGACCACCTCAACAGTTCGTAGGTTTCCTTTTTCATCAGAATGAGTCCCAGGATGGACTGGGTACAGGGCTTTCCTTAATGAACAATGCAAAATATACGTTTTAAAAAGTACGCTTTAAACTATTTGCTTTGCATTGTTCATTAGACATGCCAGCAGCTCCCCAGCAATAAAATCCGCTCCTCCGCAGTGAACCTGGACCCCACCCTGTCACTTCAGCAAAAAATGCCTGGTAGCCAGTCCGACCTGCATGAGTCACCTGAGAGGACTGTGGTCAGTTTGAACCTGAAATGACTGCTCAAACAAGTAGGGTCTCAACTTCTTTAGTGACCAAATCACAGCACAGACTTTCCTTACTATTGCCTTCCAATGCGGCCCTCCGGGGAGTTTTCGCCTAGTTATAAAGGAAACTGGTTGATCATGTCCCTCATCATTTAGCTGTGATAAGTGTCCCAGTCTCATTTGCTAAAACATCTGTTTGGACCACAAACATCTTGCTGAAATCAGATGTCTTGAGTACAGGTGCTGCACACAGTGCCTCCTTCTGGGTGTCAAAGGCCTTCTGACACTCCTAACTCCATATGGCCTTCTGGGGCTGCTTCTTTGAATTCAGCTCTGTTAGGGGGCTATGGTGCCATATCCCATGATGAATCTCCTGTAAAAACAGGTCGAACCCAGGAAGGTTCTGAAATGAGTCTGTTTTGGGAGGCTACCCAGCCATGACTGTCTGGATCCTGGGCTGGAGAGGCTGCACATGTCTACTGCAAACTTGATGGCCCAGGTCGACTATAGACCCATGCCCAATCTGGCACCTATTGGTCTTAATAGTCAGTACTGCCTGTTGCAGGGCTTGGAACACTTCCCTGAGATGAATCAGGTGTTCCTGCCAGGTAGAGCTAAAGATAGAAAAATCATCTAGATTTGCAACACTAAGGTCTTCAGCATAAACAGTACCCTATTCACCTTCCAATGGAAGGTAGCAGAAGCATTCATTAACCCAAAGGGTATTACTTTAAATTGGAAGTGGCCCTCAGGAGTTGAGAATGCTGATATCCCCTTTACTCCCTTGTTCAGTAGTACCTGCCTGCAACAAGAAGTTAGATCAAATGTGCTCAGATACTTGGCAGCGCCTAACCGGTCAATGAGCTCATTAGCTCTGGAAATGGGGGGTGTGCCAGTCATGGTGATAGTATTCTGTGCTCTGTAGTCCATGCAGAACCTGAGTTCTGGGTACCCCCTTTAATGTTGGCCTTGAGCACCAGCACCACTGCGCTGGCCCAGAGACCACTTGAAGGCAAATTCACACTCAGAGGCAACATTTTGGAAACACCTTTCTTGGTGTTGGCCTTCACTTTGTCCAACAGCCTGTAGATTTGTTTTTTGACAACTAAGTTGTCACCATTGTCATTATCAGGAACATACCACTAGGCCAGCCCAGGTGTCTGAGAGAACAATCCAGAAACTTCCCCAACAATTGGTGACAATCTCTCTGCTACTGCTCTCTCAGTGTATGGGAGAGAACAATTCCCTCTACTGAACCATCCTGGCATTGTTGGATAGGAGGTCTTGGAGAGGCTTTCATTCCTTTCCCTCTCCTCCATCAGTGACCATAAAAATGGCTATGTTGCTCTGTCAAAGTGGAGCTTCAGACATTTGACATTGATCATACTGTGGTGGTGTCCGGGGGCACCAAGGTCTACTAGGTAGGTGACCTTACTTATCCTCTTCAGTACTATGTAGGCCCAGTACATTTGTCCTGGAGGGTTCTGGGAACCACAGGCTCCGCATCCCACACTTTTTGACATTCCTGGTATTTCATAAAATTCTCCTTTTATTCATACCATTGCTTAGTAAGCTCCTGGCTGGCCTTCAAATGATCATGTACTTAGCCACGCAAGAACACTGGCCCAGTTCATAGTCCACAATGCCTTGATGGGGTTTCTTGAGAGTTTTTTCCCACCCTTTTTGGACAAGATTTAAGAGACCTATGATAGGGTGTCCATACAAGAGTTCAAAGGGGCTGAAGCACACTCCCTTTTGCGATGCCTCCCTGTAGGCAAATACAAGGCATGGCACTAGGACAACCCACTTCCTATGGAGTCATTCCCTTGAGGTCTTGTTGAATCTTTGCACAAGCGCATTGTTTTGGAGTGATAATACGCAGTGATCTTCTAAGTCACTCTAGACTCATCCCACATTGCCTTTGAGTATGCAGACATGAAATTTGTCACCCTATCTGAGGTTATCCCTTTGGGGAACCCAACTCTAATAAAGATACCAAGCAGGGCCCTGGCCACTACGGGTATATGCGATCGTCATAAGAGGTTTGACTTACGGGTTCTAGTGGCATGTTCCACATACACCCTCATAAACCTGTTCCCTGAAACTGTTTTAGGGTCCAGGGGCCTCACAATGTCAATCTGCATCCTCTCTAAAATACTATCCCATTGTGGAGGGCGTCTTGGAGCAGATTGATTCTCCCTTTTTATATCCAGACATACTCTATCGTTCACAGTATTTAGACAAAAAATAGAAGTAAAAATATCATCATACCAAAATATCGTCACCAAAATATTTTTATATGGAAATATCATCTGCAAGAATATCGTTGTCAAGAATATTGATTTTGAAGTAAGTTGTATCCATTTTTTAAATATTGAAATTATTTATATGGTTTACAAAAGTATAGTCGCTTATTTCATTATTTTGATTTTTGTTAAGTATTTCAGTATATATTTTAAATGTATATGATGTGATTTGATTTGATTTGATTATGGATTTATATAGCGCACGAATGCTCAAGGGTGTCTAGGCACTATGCGGAGGGATGTGCCAGAGTTTCAGTTGAAAAAGATGTAACTTAGTTTGAAAAAGCCACGTCTTTAGTAACTTTCTGAATACGAGCAATGTTGGGCAGCTTTTAATAACTATCGGGAGCGAGTTCCATAGTTTCACTGTACCCAGGACAAAGCTTCTTCCTCCCCAGCAAGCTTTTTTAAATTTTGGTGTCTGGAGGAGTTTGCTCTGTGCTGAGCGTAGGTGTCTTGGTGGATGGTACTAGGCCTGGGCGGTGAATTTCGCTCTGTTTGCAGGGTTTGCAGAGTTTTCAGCACTCCACACTCAGCGGAGCTCGCGGAGTGCAGAAAACTCTGCTTCGCGATGTGCAGCGGAGTTTTTTACTTGCTCGCGATCGGCTTTGGTAAGTTCGCGATTGCAAACAGTAAGTTCGCAAGTGCAAGCTGCTGCTCGGGTAGAATTTCTACCTGAGCGGCCGGAATACCAGCACAAACTGCAGTTTGCACTGCACTCCGCCACTCGCTGAGTTTTTTGCAACTTCGCAGAGTTCCACTTAGCACAACTCCGTGAACTACGCCCAGGCCTAGAATGTACCAGGAGAGGTGTTGTTTCCATTTCCGTGCACAACTTTGTACGCCAGACATAGGGATTAGAATTCTATCCTTTTCTTCACAGGAAGCCAGTGAAGTTGTTTTAAGCCTTCTGAGATGGACTGGAATTTGGGAATGTCCAGCAGCATTCTGGCGGCCGCGTTCTATACTCACTGAAGCTTGAGCATGTGCTGTTTTTGAAGGCCCAGGTATAGGGCATTTCCGTAGTCCAGTCTAGCCAAAGCTAGAACCGTCACTAGTGTTTTTACTGCTTCAGGGGGGATGAAAGTGCACACTTTCCGGATTGATTTTAATGTTAGAAAGACCAGGGATGCAACATTATTGACCTGGTGTTGGAAGGTCAGTCTGTCATCAAAGATGATGCCCAGATTCCTCACATTGTGGACTGGGGTAGGATGAGCTCCCATACTGGGAGGCCACCAGTTCTGTGACCAAAAGGAGGTGCCAGATCCCATTAGTAAAACCTCTGTTTTGGTTTCATTTAGCTTTAGTCAGTTTGTACCCATCCATTGGTTTATGTGGAGATGCATTGGCTAAAGCATTCAGCTGTTTCCTCAGGGTACTTGAGATGGACACCACAATTTGGGTGTCGTCTGTGTAAGAAATTAGTGTAAAGCCGAACTGCCTGATGATATTAGCTAAAGGGGTCACATATAGGTTGAATAAGGTGGGGCTCAATGAGGAGCCCTGCGGCACCCCACATGGAAGCGTAAACTGCTCTGAGCAGGAGTCACCGATCTTAACATATTGGTACCTATTGTTCAGATTTCTTGACTCCTACTTCTTGGAGCCTTCTGATTAGAATATCACGGTGTCAAAAGCCGCCAATAGATCCAGCAGGATCAAGGTGGCCTTGGCACCCGTGTCCAGTATTGACTGGATCTCCTCTGCTTCCATAATCAAGGCAGTTTTTGTGCCATGCTCTTATCAGAAACCATATTGTGAGGAATCCAACAGGTCTGCCGAGGAAACGAAGGTTGTAAGTTGGGAGTTGATAATTTTCTTCCAAAACCTTTTCCTGGAAGGGAATACTCGCAATAGGTTTGTAATTGCTGTTGTTACTGGCATCTAGATTGGGTTTTTCAGTAAAGGAAGAATTGAAACCGTTTTCCACGTGTCTGGAAAGATGTCTGAAGTAATAATTTCTGGTGCCATATGAAATATTGTTGGTGTACAGGGGTCTGAGGGTGCTCCGGATGCTCCGGATTTTATTAATTTGACTACCTGCAAAATCTGTTCTATGTTTGGTGAATCGAAGGAATCCATGACAATGACGGAGCATGGGAGGGTTATGGTGGGGGTGACTGCCATGCCGTCATCCCAGTCTGTGAGAGATTTAAAGATAGTTTTAAAATCCCTGCGAGTTAGTTGCAGAATGCTGCACTGTAGTCCTTTTTTGTGGTTCAGGTAGTTTGACTAATTTCTTTAATGTTGCGAAGAGTGCTTTGCTGGAGTTGCCTGCCTGCTGGATTTTTTCTGAGAAGTAGCTGCTTTTCTTATCCAATATCATCTTTTTATAGGTACTCAGTGATTGAGAGTGTGACGTTTTATCAGCTACTGATTAGTTGCTTCTCCAGCGTCTCTCAGCTTTTCTACAGTGTTGTTTCTGTTTGCGCAAGGCGTCACAGAACCAGGGCTCGGATTTCTTCGTACGCTTGCTAGTGAGGCTTTTTCCCAGTGCTAGTGAATTTAATGCGGATTTAATCCAGTTGGTAAAACTACCTGTAGCCAGGTTTGCCTCAGATTTTAGATCAGGTTTCGAGGATGCTGATGTGGATTGCATCTGCTGGGGGCTGATATTCCTCCAATTACGTCCTTTAATTATCTTATGGGAAATATGCGGGCAAGGAATGTGATGTGTGGTGGTTACTACGAACAAGATGGCCCTGTGGTCTAACCATGGGATTGGCAAAACCTCTTGTAATTTCAAATGGGGATTGGATGTAAATATTCCATCCAGTGTATGACCGGCATCATGTGTAGGATGCATGACCATCTGTGAATTTTTGTTTAATTATTGTTTATGTTTTTAATATAGACTTTAATTTGTAAGTAGTTATGAATTGCAATTTAATCAATTTTTGTGATTTTTGGTACCGTACCCGTTTGTGGGTTTATAGTGGTACAGAGTGGGACGCAATTTATTCATTATAAATTATCACTTCGTTTTTTATTAATATTATTTATTTAGTTGGTAATTGATTATGTTAATTATACAATATTTTTTATTTATTTACATTTTAGGCACAGGTTGTGAGGTTTATAGGGGTACAGGTTTGGAAGTAATTTAAATATTATTATAATTAATAATTAGTTGATAATTACTTATGTTAATTGTATAAATATTTGTTTTTAATTTTAGGTGTGGGTTGTGGGTTTATAGGGGAACATGGTGGGAAGTTAATTAGTTCTATATAGTTGTAATTAGTTGCTAGTTAATGTTAATTATTTAACTGATAATTAATAATGTTATTAGTGTAATTATTTTATTCTTAATTTTAGGTGTGGGTTGTGGGGTCTACAGGAGTACAGGGTGGGAAGTACTAATTTATTTAATGAAATCAATATTTAGTTTTTAATTGATAAAAATTATTTAGTCTAGAATAAATTATGTTAATTCTGCAATTCAATTTTTTCATTACAATTTTAGGTGTGGGTTGTGGGTTTTGTAAAAAAAAAAAAAAAGGGGGAGCGTTGTTGACGATTTTGTCTCTTTGTTGATTTCCGCAAAATGGCTGATTCCATTAAAAAAGCTATGTCACATAATACCATTCAAGGCAGTCAACATCAACTGTAACCCACGACATTTTAAGACACTTGATCTGATCAGTTGGAAACCGTTAGAAATAGAGTCACACAAGGGACATCACTTTCTCTGACTGTGGATAAGAGCATGGTGTTATTAATTAGGTTTGGCATTACTAGAAAACTCTGGAGTATTGGTTTCTCTATATATAATGGTTTCCAACTGATAATATGGAGTGACAAAAATGTCAACAGTGCTCCTCCCTTTTTTCCATCAGTTGGTTGTAATAATATGCCACCCCATTGCTTAGAATAAGGCACTTGCCCATTAATTATTTGGTCATCTAAAACATTGATTGTTGTTTTACTGCATTTGCAATAATTCTAGCATTGGTACTAAGATTATATATTTTTCATGTTAAAGAATTGTCTGTATTGCATCCACACCAACAGGTCAGTTTGTGCAAATTAATTTTTGTGATCATAATTTCCATTGCAAATTTATCTCACATGAGGTGATTGTGCTATACATGAATTTAAGAAACCTTAAAAAACAGAGCCAGTGCTTATTAAGCATTTTCGTCCTGCCTCCTATGTTTGCGGTTTCCTTTATGTTTATCACTGTTTTTTCTTCTATTTAAGCGGAATTGAGCACCATATATTGTAATCAGGCCGTGACAAAAACCCTTTTGGGATTAAACGCGTTACCAATAAAAAAATTGAAACCGATATGCTGTGTGCAGTGTTCTGAATCTGGTCAATCTGGACAGGATTTACCTTTTCACATTGTGAGCAGGGCTCACACCCGCTGACCTGCACTCTCCCGTCTGATGGATATGGCTGGTTTTCGAGTGAGGAACTTGCTTGAGATATTATATATTTGTTAAAAGTTATTTGTTATATTATTACATATTGTGATAATATTGTTAAAAATTCTGATATAAAGTAAATTACAATTATTAGTTTATAATACTTTTTTTTTAAATATGTATAATAATATAGATGTGTCTTTAACTTTTTTTAAACTTTTGTTTGTCATATTTGTTGAAATCTATATTAAATCAATTTGTTTTTTATAAATTAATGCTACTATTTAAAAAATGTCATATTTTATATTTAAATTATATATATATATATATATATATATATTACAAAGTTTATCCGAAGATCGAAAGAGCACTACACAGCAGGACGCTTTTCAAAAGCTTTAATCTGATTGCAGGAGCAAGTACTGGTAAAAGATGTTCAGACATATCTTATGACATATGGCGTGTGCGCCAGCTCCCTTGGGTCCCAGCAATTCAGAAGGAGCGCTGTTTTGGAGTTATATATATATATATATATATATATATATATTTAAAACACAATTTTGAATACAACAATATTAATGACAACTATATATTCTTTCTGATATTTTTGTACTTACTATTAGAAGTTTGGGATGTCAATATTTTTGATATAGATATTTTGGTCACAATATTTTGTTAGGGGGGTATTTTCATAGGCAATATTTTGTTAGTGGAAATTTGGAACTTTTGGGGAGAAATTTTTGCTCACTCTTTTCCCTTGAGGAGAGGTGGGGGGCTTTCTTGGGATCATCCTGCTGGGACTTTAACACACCTTAGAGTGCACCCACATGTTAGCTGCCATACCAAGCTGCCTGCGGCCAGGCAACTTGGAATCCACTAGTTGGTTTTGCAACAATAACAGTTGCTCAAAATGTGCTCCTTCATAATGAGATTATATAGACCATTACAAGTAGTAACCAAACTGCCTTTCACCAGGCCTCTAGTGCTTTTAGTGAGGCATCTACAAAGTCAACCCTCGATTGTTGTGTGTCTTTGGGTGTTAACCGTAACGTCTACCAGTATTCCTCAAGTGTGAGACCAAACATCTGCACAAGGGAATCCTTCATGTGAGTGTAGGAGTCAGCTACACCCTTGTCATCTTCTTGAGTCAGGAGAGTATCCCTCGCAAGTTTTGGTACTAACCATCACAGTGAGGCTCATCAGTGCCACTGACCTACCGTGCGCATTCTCAATGATCTTTCATAGAAGGCTAACAATTTGAAAATGTGCCCACCATGACAAACCTAGGCACAATACCCTTGGTCAAGTGAGGGATGGGTAGCCACTTTATAGACACCTCATCATTGTTGACACCATGTTCTTCGGACCTCAAGAGTCCTAAGCTGGCCATCTTCTCCTCCAAGGCTACTCTCTTTTCTTCCAGTGCAAGTTTTTTTGACAGTGCTATGGCTGCCTGTGTGGCCTGCAGCTCCCCTGCTGATTGCTTGTCACTGAGTTCCAATTTGCAAATGGCCTGTTCAGAAGGGTTTGTGCTGGCAAAGCCCACATTGTTCCTAGTCCTTGATTGTAAACCAGATTATCCATTTTGGTCCCCTGCCCATTCATCCTCTGGGCCTGCATCCATTGCTTCCTTCTCAGAGGAGATTTGCACTTGATGAGATTCTTCCCTGGCCTTGAGGGCCCTTTCATAATCCCCCTATATGGCATTGCGGCTCAAATTTCGTTTCTCTGCATAAGGCCTCATTGCCACCTCTGTGAGGATTGTCAGGGTAGACAGATCTAACTCCATGTTCCCTTAGACTTTTAAAATGTGTGAAAATTGGACTACAAAATAATAAGGAAAAATCAAAATGACCAAATCAAAGACACAAAACCAATTAGAAAACAAAAATCAATTTTACCTTTCAGTTCAATTTAGGTATTTTTAATTTACAATTTGATAGCTGAGTTGTACGGCAAAATAGAAGTTCTGGATTTCACTGCTTAACACCATTGGTGACGACTTCACCAAGTCCTCATCCTTCATCAACCCGTCGCCGATGAGCCCATCTATAGATCCACTGAGGACTCTATCTTTTGGAAAATGTTCAAAGTGTGAAGGTTACTTTGTACCCAGGACAAATGTGATCTACATATCTGACCCATGCTCTATTACTGTCAAGACTTGTCCCAGTCTACAGTGACCAGTTGCCTGTGGTTGGTACTTTGCACTTTTTGGTGCAATTTCCATTTAAAACTGTAAAAATTAATTTATCGGGTTCCACCTATTGGATTTTTGTTGTTTTGTGTTATTTTCATAATTAAAATATTTTCTATTTCTATATATTGGGGTGGGATTGCTACTGTGGTGTGTTTTAAACTTTTTAACAGTTTTGGTACTTCTAAATGCTTTACATATTTTCCTAAACTAAGTCTGTCTGCTCTGTGCCATAGCTATCAGGGGTGGAGCTCAGGTTCAAATTACTGGAACATTTACTGGACCTAACAGGAATAGTGCCATTATTACCTTTGGTGGACTACCACACACTCCACCTAAAAATACAATTTCTCTCAGTAAGGTATTAAGATTTTAGATCACAGGAAAAAAACATATAATTTTGCAAAACAAATAAAGGTTAAAGTGGCATTGTTGTTATGTCTTGTAATCATATAAAAACTAAAGTTTAAAAACTAAAAAACTTACAGTAAACTGTTTGTTGGATGATGTCATCTTTGATGCGATCAGTGATGTCATCAATGATGTCATTTGAAGTGTTAACATGCACTGTTAACATGCAGGCTTTAGGTGATGTGTATATGTACATATATTCACTGAAAAAACCAAAGGTTACAGAGATGTTATAGTTAGGCTCAGGTTTCACTCGTACAGAACCAGTGAAATTCAGAAGTTATAGCTAGCTGAGCTAATCATTACTCACGCCCTCGCAATGCACTGCTTATGACCTCACATATTGCTTCACTCATGTCATGGTCAGTGACATCATTGATGACATCACTGATGACATATCTGATGACACTATCCTGTGACTGTGTTATAAAACTGTTTATGAGTATTAAATATATATACCAAGCTGTATTGGTGAACCAGTGGGTGTATGAGTGCCTGTATGGATGATTCCGTGGGTGTGTAATTGACAGTATAAGTGAGTGAATAAGTGTCTCAGTGAATGTATGTGTGAGTGAGTGCTTGTGTGAATGTTTGTATCAGTCTGTTATTTGGTGTCTAAGTGGCTGTATGGGTGTGTTAGTGGGTACGTGAGTGACTGTATAGGTGATTGATTGGTTGTCTGAGTATCTGTATGGGTGTCTGATTATCTGTGTGGGTGGGTGAGAGGGTGTGTGACTGCCTGTATGGATGAGTGAGTGGGTGAGTCAGTGGCTGTATATGTTAGTGAGTGTGTGTGTGAGGAGCTGTATGGATGCATGAGTGTGTGTATAGCAGCTGTGTGGGTGAGTGAGTGAGTGAGTGGATGTGTCAATGGTATATGTATGAGTAATTGGGTATATGAGAGGCAGCATAGGTGGGTGATGGGTTATATGAGTGACTACGGGTGAGTGACTGAATGTGAGAGTGGCTGCATGGGTGAATGCATGCTTTTGTCAGTGACTGTATAGGCGAGTCAGTATGTGTTAGTATGTATGAGTAAGTCAGTGGGTGTGTTTGTAATTGTATGGGTAAGTAGCGATGTGATTGACTGTATGGGTGAGTAAGCGTGTGGGTAGCTCTATGGGTGAGTGACTCAGTATGTGTGTAGCTGTTATGTTATGTTACCAAGCATTTGTAGCGCGCACAGATATCTGGAAGTGTCCCGGCACAATAGGCCTATGCGAGGGTGAGCAGAAGTGAGAATAGCAGCTAAACCATTTAATTAAAGAGTAAGGTTTTCAATTGCTTCTTGAATGTCCTCAGATCATGGTTATTCCTGAGCTCAAAGGGCAGGCTATTCCAGGCCCTAGCTGCCCTAACGGCGAGGGAGCTCCCTCCCGTTCTGGTGAGGTGGTAGCGTGGAATGGCAACAAGGCATTGACCTGTTGACCGGAGATGTCTGGATGGCGTATAGAAATTAAAATACCTTCTAAGATAACAGGGTCCAGACTTGTAAAGGGCACTATGGGTGCTGGTTAGTGCCTTAAACAGGATGTGCTGTTCAACAGGTAGCCAATGCAAGTCGCGAAGAAACTGCTTGGTTCCAAAGCTTCGTGGAATGCCTAATATCATTCGAGCGGCCGCGTTCTGAATAGACTGCAGCTTTTTTATCTGGTAGCAGGGAAGGCCGCTATAGAGCGAGTTGGCATAATCAAGCCACGACAGGATGAGAGCGCGGGTCACCATTTCTTTGGCCGCTTTTGACAGGAGTGGCAGAAACTTCTTAAGAAGCTTCAATGTACCAAAGCACACTCCTGCCAACTTATTAATCTGAGCTCGGAATCTGAGGTCCTCGCTAAACCATACCCCCAGGTTTTTTGCTGGACTACCCTGGGTTTTTGGCTTGGGGAAGCCCGTGGGCAACAGGTCATCCCGAAAATTCGGCGGAAAGGTCCCATAAAGAAGGACCTCCGACTTTTCCTCATTGGGTGGGTATATGAGTGGATATTTCCGTGATGGTATTAGTGAGTGAGTGGGTGTATGAGTGGCTGCATGGGTGAGTGAATGAATGTCTGTAAAGATCTAAGTTTCAGTGAGTGGGTTTGTAAGTACTGGTATAGTTTTGTGAATGGTTGTGTGGGAGTGGGTGTATGAAAGGTTCTATGGGGTGTGAGTGGGTACGTTAGTGATTTTGTAGATGATGTAATCAGTGATGTCATTTTAGATGTCATCAACAATGTCACTGACCACATCATGAGTGATGTAATATATGAGGTCATAAGTAGTCCATTTTGGGGGCACGAGTAATAGTTAGCTCAGCTAACTATAAGGGCTGCATTTAATTGGTTTTGTATGAGTGAAACCTGAGCCTAACTATAATGTCCCTGTAACTTTTGGTTTTTCAGTGAATTTCTATGTTTTTTTTATTCAATTTCCTAACTATAACATCCCTGTAACCTTTGGCTTTTTCAGGGATTTTTGTAAGCTTTTTAAATGCTAATTCCAAACTATAATGTCCCTGTAACCCTTGTTTATTTCAGTGAATTTCTATGTTTTTTTAAGTAGTAATGGTGTTTGTAGAGTGGTGGATAAAGGGGATGGGACCTCTGACCAACTCTCAGGAACCCTGCTATGTAGGACTTACAGAAAGTACCAGGGAGGTTTCTTGGCCCCTAAGGTCCCTCAGCATCCAAGAGGACTTCATTTGCTAACCAAAATTGTGCCAGGAGATGCATCTGCAGAGTGGTGGAGAAAGGGGCCATGGCCTCTGAGCAATCCCACTATGTGGGGCTTACTAGAGGTAACCAGAGGGGTTCTTTGCACCCAAGGACCTTCAGCAGCCAAGGGGACATCATCCTCCCACTAGTAGTGCACCAGGAGGCGTGTTTGCATAGTGGTACCGAAAGCAGGCAGGGCTATGAAGACCTCTCAGCAATCTCACAGTGTGGGACTTACTGAATGTAACAGGAGGGATAGTTGGCCCACAAGGACATCCTTGGGGGCCAACAATTCCTCCCGTCAGGACATTGCTGATGGCATCACTGATGACATCTCAAATGATATCACTGATGACAATATCCAGGTAGTGTAAGTGTTTCATGAATGTTGCTGAGTTTTAAAGATATATACTAAGCTACTGCATAAGTTAAAATACTATTCTTTCTATGCTACTAATGAGTGATACTATATCTAACACATGTTATCTGTGGCTTTGTGACTGTCTGTATCTGTTTCTGAATAGGTGTGTGATGTGAGTGGTTTTATGGGTGAATAAGTGGGCATGTAACTATATGGGGGAGTGAATGGCTGTGTGTGTGGCTCTATGGGTGAGTGACTGGGTGTATAAGTGGATGTATGAGTGAGTGAATGGGCTTGTGAGTGTCTGTATGGGTCTGTGGTTGGGTGTGTGATTGCCTGCATGGGTGTATTAGTGGATGTGAGAGTGGCTCTATAGGTGAGTGACTGGGTGGAGAAGTGGGTGTATAAGTAAGTGGGTGTGTTTGTGAGCATCTATATGGGTCTGTGAGTGGGTGTGTGATTGTCTGTATAGGTGTATGAGTGGGTGTGTGAGTGGTTTTGTGGATGTTTGAGTGGTTGTGTGGATGGTGTCATCAGTGATGTCATAAGTGATGTCACTTGAGATGTTATCAGTGATCTCATTGACCATATCATGAGTGATGTAATATGTGAGGTCATAAGGAGTGCAGAGCCCTTCAAAACTATCCCACCCCCTGAGCCCTAACCACTACCCTGACCCCCTTGAGCCCAAAACACTACCCTGACCCCTACCCGACCTCCCTGAGCCCTAAACACTACCTGACCCCCAAACCCTAAACACTACCTTGACCCTCTCAAGCCCTAAACACTACCTGACCCCCCAAGCCCTACAAACAACTCCAAACCTCCCTAAGCCCTAAAAAGTACCTCAACCTCCAGCCTTAAACACTACCTGATCCCCCTCAGCCCTAAACACTATCCCGACACCCCAGCCCTAAACAGTATCCCAACCCCCTGAGCCCTAAACACTACCCCAACCCCAGCTAAACCCAAACACCACCCAGCCCCCACTGAGACCTAAAAACTACCCAACCCCCAAACCCTACAAACTACCCAAACCCTTAAAAACTACCCCCCAAAACCCAGCCACTTCCACACTTACCAGACAACGTCCTCTCCCAGTCCTTCCTCTTCCTGTGCCTGCCCATCCCAGCATCGAGACTGTGCACTGCCTTAACCATGCATATGTGTGGTTAAGGCATATGCATGGTTAAGGCATGCATGGTTCCGCTTGTGGGGAAACGGTACGCATGGCTCAGCCTGCAGTATAAAGGCAGTTTCCTGGCCTCAGGATAGGAGCCACGTGCACCCCCATCTTAACTTTTAAAAATGTCACATGCCCCTGGGACATGGCCCACCCACGGGCTAAGCTGTAAACAAGCGCGGGAGACTATTCTTGTTTTTCTTTTTAGTGTCATGGATTCATGAATCCACCTGTGATTTTCCAGCAAAAGTGAAAAAAAATGTTTTGCCCCCGGCTGGGTTTCTAGAGGACTTCAGTAACAGTCCTAGGGGGTCAGGGATATCCATACCCTGCCTCCTTATCCGTGTTTTAAGGTTTTTTGGAGACTCATATGGATCAGAGTCCCAAAATTGCTACCACCACTTCCAAGTTGCAGTGTTGGCAGCTTCTCAGATCTCTGCACAAGATCAGATGGATTTGCGCCGAGTCAGTGTCCCTAGATATATAAATTTGGGTTTCCCTTTATTATCTCAAGAACTACTGAACATATTTACACCAAATGACATAAGGGCTCTTTCTGGACCAAGAACTACTTTTCTGCAAAACTTAGTGCAATTCCGACCAGCGGTTCGGGCTGTAGTAGTGTTCAAACTCCTTATAGGAAATTGCATGGAGAAAAAGCATTTAGGGCCCCCTTTTTCCTCAACCCTTGCTTCACGAATCACCCTGAAACTTACAACACAGCAACTGAACTGAGTGTAGTACTAATTCCGAACTTTTCGTGAAAATTCATCAAATGCCACTAAAGTTATTGGCCAAACAATAAACGCTTTTCCTATGGAAACTAAAACTACCTACTGGTGACCGCCAGTAGGCAATATATAAATATTTTTGTTGCCAATAACCTTGTCGCCGCTTGACGAATCTTCATAATTTTTTTTTAAAAACGTCCCCTTTTTGGCTCAGCTGCTGTGTTAAAAGTTTCTGGGTAATCCATCAATTGAGGGCCGAGAAAAAGGGGGGTCCTAAAACACGTTTTCCCAATGTCATGTCAACAGGGATTTTATATCTTTTGAAAATGCCTAAAGCCCGAATCGCAGAACAGAATCACACCAAATTTGGTAGAAAGCTAGATGTTGGTCCAGAAAGTGTGCAATTTGTGGTTTGGTGTAAATCTGTTCAGTAGTTTCAGAGATATTTAAGTTTAAAAAATATAGGTAGCTGTGGATGCGAGTGCTTGCAGGTGGCTCACGGATCCCATTAAAATTTGATTGGCTATCAACACTTCTACTAGGAAGTTTTGGCAGCCATCTGGGACTTGGCTTGAAGCCAAGCCCCACAAAAAAAGTAAAAAATAAAGAAAAGGACGCAGGTAGGAAGGCCCTGACCCCCCACATATGGTGGTGGGGTCCTAGAGCGACCCTGCTGGGGGTAAACGTATTTTTATAGTTTAATTTTGCCATGAATTTGAGGGTAGACCTGTGTCAAAATCAAACAAAAAAGACACACTGTCCCTAGGGCTAAATGAAACAAAGGAGGGGGCCACATGACCCCCTCCTGGAGCCATAGATGGCCCTGAGGACTGCCACCCCCCAGAGCCAGCTCCTCTATATCCCAAGGTGCCCACCCCAGGACACAGCTGTTTGCTATGGCTTGGCGGGAGCTTTATCACTCCCACCAACTCATAGCAAATGGTGCTCCGCATTGAGCAAACAAGAGCATTTTGGTCTTGCTTGCTCAAAATGGAGCACAATTTCTTTAACACAAAGGGGAGTCCTAGGTGGAACCAGGCCACACACAACAGAGGCCGCAACCCTCACATTATTTTTATTTCTTTTGCAAAAATGAAAAGGCAGGGTCCCCGGGGTGGGGTACCTGGGACCAAAATTGGCCCTGGGAGAGGGACCGCACAGCCCCCCATTCTTTAATAATTTACTTTTTTAAATAAAAAGAGACCAGGCCCTAATGGATGGGATCCCGGGGATGAATTGGCCCAGGAAGGGGTCTGCAGCGGCCCTCCTCCCATTATTAATATTTGTTTTAAAGAAAAGGCCGGGCTCCGGGTGATGGGGTCCCTGGGGCCAAAATCCGCCCAGAAGGGTGACCGCACAGCCCCTTCCCATTATTTATATATTTATTTTTGAAAAAATAAAAACCAGGCCTTGGGGGATAGGGTCTCCCTGGTTGAAATTGACAAGGGAGGGGGCCACTTGAACCCCGTCCCTGAATAACTTAAGAATAACAAGTAAAAAGACTAACCCTGAGCGTAGTGGGCGTAGCAAGGCTACGCGAAGCGCCACAGAGGTTAAAACAATCACCACCTCCTCCGCATAGCTCCGCTATGTGCCACCCGCCTCCCACCGGCCCTATTAACAATAGTTATAGAAGCTGAAAAAACAATATAAAGTATTAAAAACGCCTTACCTGAGCTGCGGCGTTCCCGGGCTGCCATCTTCCTCCACCGCGACTTCTTGATAACAACTGCGCATGCACGAGTACTCGCGCATGCTCATTTCTCACACAATCTGTACGTGGAACATGGTATCTATTTACATGTCACACCATGGACAAGTAATGTAGGTACCTACACATCATGTCATGATGCGTAGTACCTTGCAGGCATACAAAGTGATATCAATGTAAACTGTGTGGTGTATCACATGTAACATCCAAACGTCTAACACCAAGCTTGTGGGGTGCACTTCAATGACCATTTCACCTCTGTTCAACAGGAGATCAACAATTGACTGCTGCAGAAGACAACACCAACCTGCAGAGCCAGTCTCCACTCTCGTAACATGGACTCTCGGATGCAGACTCCATACGTTTCTCGGATGAGGAGCCTGAACCTGGCTCATTTGGACTGCCAGGGTGCACCATGGCCCAGGCCCCCACTGTCCCCACCTCCACCACCTCAGCAACAACAACCACACTGACCCCTGCTGCAACGACCTGTGCGGTCACAACCACCACCACCAGTGCTGCCTGCAACACTCTCCCTGCCTCAGTGGTTACCAACACCATCACACAATCAGAGGAGGGCAGGGAGAGTCTGCGGGTGCGTCGAGTGGCAACGCCACAGGCCTGGGACAGCAGGGCAGGTGGGAGGGAAACTGGGGGCCAAAATCAAGAGGACACTGGGACCAAACCCCTGACCAACATCGCCAGAGTCCTTGGGGCATATCAACAAACCCAGGGACACACGGGCCAGGTTCTGGATGAAGTGCGTGAGCTCTACCTGCTGATGAGATCCATGGACATGCGTACGGACCAAATCGTGGACCTCTTGGGCCAGCTTGTGGGTGTTCTGAGGGACAGCCATGTGGCCCAAAGCACAGCTTAACCCCCCTTCAGTGGCCCGCAGGATGATACTCCCACCACCTCATCTGCGGCCACAGAGATGTTTGAGCTGCAACAGGATGACTCCTCAGACACCGCTGAGCCCGCAGCGGGCCCTCCCCCTGGAAAACGCATAAGGGGCCGTCCAAGAAACACCACGGGAGGATCACATGGCAAAGCACCAGCCAAACGCAAGTCAAAGAGCCAGCCATGATGGCACCTCTGTTCACCTTGACATTGACTTTGTTGACTATCCTTACCCACACTGCCATGTTGATGGCAGGTGTCTGTTGGACTGTGTCACCTCATCAATGTGGTGACTACACTATTGTCTAGTTTACCATCACTGGCAACTCATTAATTCACTTAGCACCATTTTTTGGAACATCACTTTTCTGTCACAAACACTCTTTGCAAATGAACACTTTTTACACATTTATGTCTTTGTGTCAGCACCATGTTTACCACAGTATGTACAATGTTGACTCATATCCCAATGTACCAGAAGCTCTGATTGTGACGAGGCATTGGGAGGCTGAAGGGACATAGAAAGATACAGGAGAATGACATTTACTTGTCAGGTTATGGCATCACAGCCAGTACACAACACTAGTCATCAAGGTACACAAACCAGCACACATCACAATGAAAAACAATATCAACATAGAAATTATGTAGCTGGTCATGACTACACTGTGCCACAAACATCAGCCATCAGCACAGAGCCAACAGGCAGCAGTCAAAAAGCTCCTCTAGGCCTTTACACTACCATCAAAGACAGCAGACAATGGCACTGTAGTACAATATCATTCATACTCAAGGGAAGTAGCGGATGATGAGCTGTTGGCGCAGGTCGATACCTTCCTCCTCTCCACTATCCTCATCACTGGACATGTGTGGGCTTGCAGGGGGGGCATCTGCTGCTCATCATCATCCAGGAGCAGGGGGATCTCTTTGCGCAAGGCCAGGTTGTGGAGCATCCAGCAGGCAACTACGATCTGACACACCTTTTGGGGAGAGTAGAGTAGTGTACCCCTGCTCTTGTTCAGACACCAGAATCTAGACTTCAGAAACCCAAAAGTACGCTCCACCACACAACGTGTCCTCCCATAGGCATCATTGGAGCGGACTTCACCCAGGGTCCTCAGATCCCTCAGTGGGCTCAGCAACCAAGGCCGGTTGGGATATGTAGAGTTACCTAGGTGTGAGATACACAGAACAATTTTGTAATATAACTGTAGCTGAGGACAGCATGTCACACATACAGCACACTACTTGACTCTGCGTACTCACCCACAATCCACGCACGCTCCTGATGCAGATTTGCCATCAGCTGTGGTACGATGCTGTTATGCAGTATGTAGGAGTCATGTTCCGAAACAGGAAATCTGGCCCAAACATCCTGTGCACTGACATGGCATGTGTAGTCATCAGTGAGTTAAATGTCACACTAGCATTGAATTTAACTCTCTGGTGGCATGATTCATAGTAAGTGTCTACTGTTCAATGTTGAGAACTGGCCATTGCCATTGCTACAGCATGGTGTGTCCATAGGTGTCGTAACCGTGCACCACCACTGCAATCACGGTCATTGGCACCAATTTGAGAATGCCAATTCCAGGTAGCGTCCTCATGGCCCCCGGGTTTGACACCACCAATGCCATGCCCCTTTAGCCAATGGGAACCGCAAACGCGGTAGTGTAATACACATTTGAAAATTGCGGTAGGCGTGCACCGCCACCGTGGGGCCGGTCATTGGTTACATTTGAAAATAGCTGACCTGGAACACCAATTGCGGCAGCTGAGTACCACTGAAACAACCCCAGGGGGCTATATATGTCTGGGAGAGAGCCACACATTTCCACTGCATCCAGACACTGCTGCCTGCCATTCTTTATCTCCAACTGCTGCTGTTCCTGTCTCCTGGACCCAGTGATGAGAACATCAGGGCCCATCCCTTCAACACAGAGGAGCTGGAGGTCCTTGTGGACGAGGTGTTTTCACAGTATGGGAGGCTATATGGTGCTCCTGATGTAATGGTAAGTGTTTCAGAGTGAAAGTTTGAGAGTGCAAAGAGTGCTCAAATGAGGTTGCTCTTCTGTAGTATGTGCCTGTGAGTGCAAGTTAATGTGCATGCATCCTCATTTTTAATATTCCATGCTCCATACATGGCCTAGTAAATATTGCACTTAAGCTTTTGGGGAGGATGGCAACATGGACATTTCTACAGCCCTTCTTCAGCAATAACAATACAAACGTTGGTCTGAGAGTGGGTAATGTAATTGTGTGATACGCTGCCTAGCATGCTGACTTCAGGTTAATGGGGTGTATAGCATTATGTCCACAGATCCATGGCTGCATATAAGGATGGGAGGGATATGCAGTGTGTTTGCACCCATACAGTAACACTGCTGGTTTGGACAGTGGAAGTCTTAACAAACATTGCCTGTGCTAATGGATGTCATAGTGCATGAGGTTTTCACGCACTCATTTGTGGCATTACAAATGTGCTTCGTCCAGAAGGTACTGAAGGATGTGTGTAGAATTTTCATATTGCCACCATGGATATGCATGCAGTATGCACAAGATTGAAATGCTTGAGGGTAGCACTCTTGGTGGAAATTCACCTATGACACATCACATTAATGTACTTCTGAAATATCATCGATCCATTGTTTTCATTATGTGTTGTGACTCGCATGTGTATGCACTGTTTGCCCTCTCATATTGTACATGCACGTGAATGTTCTGATGGCCCATGTGTAACCTCAGTGTGAGTCCCCCTGGCCTGCACAGATACTGCCCAATTTGACAAGGACCCATCAGTAAATGGACAGAGTGAAACATATGTGTTGCCTGCCACCCTATTTCTCAATGAGCTATCTTAGGCCTAAGGATTGCACAAGACAGACCTTGTGAGAAGAGTGTGAGAATGTAATATCATGTCCCTAAATGTGACCTCCATGAAACAGTGAGCCATTCACAGGCCAAGGACATTGAGGGGTATGTAGTGTTGGATACAGTGAGTATGCCCCGACACCTCATTTCCAATCTATTGTATGTCTTGCTCAGTCACATACTGCATCACAGATGAGGGCCTTCTTCACATTGCTTTCTGTGCTGACATTATGCATGTTTATGAGATGGCCATGTACTGTGTCCATCCTCATATCTGCATACATTTCTATGCGATTAGCTGATGCAAATTTACTACCTGTCACGCTGTATGGCCTCTGCTCATCATTTCTGTATTTGTGTGCTATGTTTTTGCATGCTCCTGTACTGACAAACAGTGGTACATAACACAGTGCTACTGAACCTTCATTTTTTTGTCTCCCATGCCTGCAGCTTAAAGTCTGCCAGCGTACGGCCTTATGGAGGGCGATTACACGCAAGGTATGGGCTCTGGGTGTCTCCAACCGACGGCACACACACTGTCACAAGAGGTGGGATGACATCTGCCGGCTGAGCAAAAACATGGCGGAGATGACGATGGGGATGCTCCCTCGGACTGGAAGGTTGGAGCATGACACCACTAATGGCCGTATCTTGGCAGTGACACAGCCAGAGCTGGATGGACGTTTGAGGGCCCATCAGCAGCAAGTTGGGGGTGAGTATTCTGCGAAGGGTGACTTTGGGTGTGAGTGACTGGATGTATTCCAACCCTGAGCCAGTACGGAGCTCTGTGATGTTTCTAGTGTGATGCAATGGCTTGTAAGTGGCCTCTGTGTTGAGTGTAGCTGTCATTCATTTTCGCTTCATGTACTTTTTCATGTGTTTAATACAATGGCCCTTGACATTGCAAGATGAGATGTGGCCTAATGACATCTGCTGCATTATGGGTGTCATAGACATCACCGGGCAGTGAACAGCAGTGTGCATCATCTTAATGTGCTTTCGTTGATGTGTGCAGTGCCTGACTTGGAAATTGTGAGAACTACACATCTGACACCAATGTGCAACGGTCGTTGTGCTTCAAAGCACAACATGGTGGACATCATTAGTTCATGGCCATTGTAAAAGGACATTTTGGAGTCAGTATATGTGAGACAACATGTTGAGATGTATATCTATCTCACCTACAGGCACCTAGATATGCTTACAAAGATCAGTATGTTAGGTTACAAGGAGGCACGGGCCAGCTATTTGGCTGTGTGAACGTCACATGGGTCATTAATGTCAACTATGCATGTTTCCATGCATCTTCTGAGTTTTGCATTAAGGTTGCACATGCAGACTGCACAGGGTGGTGGGCAACATGGGGGTATCATATACTAGTTTTGTGCTTTGCTTGCATATGATGTTTGTGAGTATGGCACGATACTGAACCTACCTCTTTGCCTCTTGCAGCATCTACCAAGGCAACGGAAGGACAGGGGACGGGCACAAGTGGTGAAGCTTCTGCCACGACTGCTACACATGAGCTCACTGACACTGATGTGACCAGCGCCTCAAAGGGGGAAAGGAGTGCCCTTGAGGAATCATGCCCAGAAGCACCAACCTCAACATCATCTGACGTCAGCGGTGACTCCGCGATGTTGGGGGGCACAGGGAGTGCAAAATCTGCCCCTTCTTCCAACACACATCGTCCAGTGCCCACCCTCCCGGCTATTATCACTAGTGCTGGCCATGCCCTCAGCCCTAGGAAGGGTAGAGTGTTCTTCCCCCCAGGCACCGCTGCCCCTGCCTCTGTCTCCCCTGCTGCCCTCAGTTTGGAGGCAGTGGACCATTTGCGCCAGCTGTGTGTGGGTCAGACTACTCTCCTGAATGCCTTCCAGGATCATGACAAGAAGCGGGCACAGGTAGTTACATTCATGGAGGGCATTCATTGTGACGTGGTTGGGCTAAACAGAACTTTCCAATCTTTGTCCTCCACAGTGATGGCAGCCATTCAGCTGTCACAGGCTCCAAGTCCAGCTCCAGTCCGTTCAGCAACCACCCTGCCAGTGGCACCACCTGACAAGAGTGACCACACACCACAGCACTCAGGCGCGAAGTCCTCCATATGCAGCACACAACAGCAGCACTCCAAGCAGCCCAGATCACAGACACCATCCCCAAAACACAAAACTGACACACAGGAGCGCAAAGGCAAAAGCCCTTCACATGACACTCGGGGGCATCAAGCCAAGAAGCAGGCCTCAAGCTCAAATTCATCGAAATCACCCTCATCCAAGGGCACTCCCATCCCCACACCTGCTCCCAAAGACAAACAAACAGTTGCCCTGCCTGCTGTGAAGCTGGTGCCTGCAAAGATTCAGCACAAACAGCTCTCTAAGGCAGATTCACCCACAACGTCAACTCCCACCCACACCCCTGTGAAGCTGGGACAGGAGAGCAAAGTGGGGAGTTCACCTGGACAACGGGGGATGGAGGTTAAAAGTCAAGGCCACCCCAAGCGTACCACCAGATCTAGCAAATCCCCACAGGGAGAGCCACCTGCACCTGATACACCTTTGGTGGAGAGTGAGGCTGTTGTGCCCCCCACTTCCCACTCCTGCCAAAACAATTCTTGCCTATCGAATCCCCAAGAAGTGGAGACACAGCCCTTCACATTCATCCTCAAACAGCGTGTCTCACGGCAGCATGTCTCCGCCTTCCCGTGCCACAATGCCACCCGGTCCATGCAGCCCTCAGAGTCACACAGCCACTGATGCCTCTACCCCAGCTGGTCCTCTCTCTCCCAGGTCCAGTCCTCCAATTGTCCCCAACAATCAGCCACCTCCCAGTTCAACTGACAGCCAAGTCTGAGGCAAAGTCCCCCTCCCAAACCCATCTCTCCCACAGCGGTGCCTGGACTGCCCATTGGTACCCTGGAGATGTGGTGATTCCCATGGCAGTGTACTGTGTTATCCATTCCCTGTGTAGTTTCTCATGCACACATGTACATACTTTGAACTATAGACTGGCCAATGGCCTTGCTGTTTGTCACTTTGGATGCCCATTCCCTGTGCATTTTCTCATGCACACATGTACATACTTTGAACTATGGACTGGCCAATGGCCTTGCTGTTTGTCACTTTGGATGCCCATTCCCTGTTCAGTTTCTCATGCACACATGTACATACTTTGAACTATAGACTGGACAATGGCCTTGCTTTTTGTCACTTTGGAGGCCCATTCCCTGTGCAGTTTCTCATGCACATATGTACATACTTTGAACTATGGACTGGCCAATGGCCTTTCTGTTTGTCACTTTGGATGCCCATTCCCTGTGCAGTTTCTCATACACACATGTACATACTTTGAACTATGGACTGGCCAATGGCCTTGCTGTTTGTCACTTTGGATGCCCATTCCCTGTGCAGTTTATCATGCACACATGTACATACTTTGAACAAAGTACTGGCCAATGGCCTTGCTGTTTGTCACTTTGGATGCCCATTTCCTGTGCAGTTTCTCATGTAAACATGTACAAATTTTGAACTATGAACTGGCCAATGGCCTTGCTGTTTTCGACATGTGATGCCTATCTGTGTATTATGTAATAAAGACAGTTACTCCTGTTGTCTGCTTTTTCAATGTCCTTGCTAAATAAAGGTTTTATGTATGGGTATGGTTTCATGTGACACATGCTCTGTATGCCACTTTAACATTGAAAATTGCTTGTTTTACTTTTTCAGAGTTTGCCAGAGGTGACAGGCACTTTAGTTCTTCTTGACTCTGAGGCGTGAGGGTGCACTGATAGTGGTTTGTGATGATCTACTCTTATCCTAATCTTTCTATGCTCAGGTTTGCTAAATTGTACACGTCATGTTAGGATGCAAAATCACAACAGAGGTGAATTCTATCCACAGGATTACTTGCAGGCTGGCCAGGGTCCATCATATCTTTGTGATCTTTCTTGATGTGTGAACAACAGTGTTGATGTGTGGTCATCTTGTGTAGGCCTGTCTTCCTTGTTACATGGGTACATTTGAATATGTGAACTTGAGTGGTCATACAATGTGCATGGGCTGTCATTGCCAGTAGTGTTGATGTGTGTGTGCCCCTGCAATGCCAACTGCACAAATGTTTGATCCAGGTAATGAGTGTCTGTTTGTTTCAATTGTCTGCCATGTGCTTCAGTTTGTGGGCACATGTAGGAGTTGTAGGTTGGGCACTGTGCAGTGTGTTGGTGTGTCCTTGCATTCCTGGGGGACACCTACTTGTTGTTGCTGCCAGTTGTGAGAATGCATAGTGTGTGACTGCCAAGTCTGTTTTGTGGTTTATTGATCAGCCATGTGTCTTGTTACTGTTTGCGCTCTCTGTGTAGACCTGCTCAGCCACACTGACATTATTTGTGAGTTTTCTCATGCATTGCTGTCACTTGACTCATTTTTGTCTCCAGTACGGTATGTGGTATGTGGAGTCATGCCATCCCCTATATGTGCTTCTGATGCCTACACATTGTGAGTAACTCCTCTATGTGTTTGTGTACTGTACACTCCTCACCTGTCCACTACTGAAGTACACACCACTTCAATCTTATGTCTTCCACCCCATGGCTTGCCAGTGTGTGCACCTCCCCACCACTTCAAACTCTCCCCCAGGGGTACCTTATACAGAGGGTGGACAGAACAATAGGCAAGGGCCGGGGGATTGCGATCCTTTATAAAGACCATCTCACCTGTCGCTTGCTTGGGAAGCCACTCTCAGACTGTGAAAATGTGCACTTCGCAATAGAATTCACCCCTCTTCTTTCACTCACAGGCATCTTGATCTATCGGCCCCCAGGAGTGACTGGCACCTTCTGCAAAACTGTTAGAAGCAGCCATCAACCTAGCAAGCACCGCTGCGAATCTCAGGGATTTCAACCTGTACTTTGACCAATTGGGAGCAACAACAGCACATGAATTAGCACAAGACCTTGCAACTTTGCAACTGTCGCAAAAGATTGTGTGAGCTACCCATGTCAAAGGACACTGCCTCAACCCTGTGTTCTCCAACTTGGAGAACCTTATAGGAAATGATCCCATTCCCATTCCTTGGTCCGATCACTTCCTTATCCCCCTTTCGTGGTGCCCTCGGGTTTCTGCTCCCCTTGCCCAACCCTCACTGACCCTGAATTGGCCCTGGTACAAGCTTCCTCTGGACATTTGGGCCCAAGAACTGGAAAAGACTAGACCTAAGCCAGATCCCAGTCCAGTTGCAGCTAACAATGATTTCTGCAGTTGGATAGAGGACTCGCTGAATCTGGTCCTCCCAAAAACTTTGAAAAGGAATGGTCCTTATAAATCACCCTGGTACACCTCGGAATTACGCACTGTAAAACAGAATTGCAAGATACAAGAAAGAAGCTGGAGGAAAGACTTCTCTTTTAGCAAGAAGCTCAAACACAGACAAGCCGTTGGCAAGTATTGAGCAGAAATTAAAAAGGCACAGGCCTCCTTCTATGAGGAAAAAAATCTGCTGGCCTCCAACTCCCCCAGAGAAACTTTCCTTATCATAAAACAACTCCTCTAAAGCTTGGTTCCTCCTGTTGCCCCCGATGCCTCAGGCCAACGTTGTAATAAACTGGCAGAGTTTTTTAACACCAAAATCCAAAACATTCTTAAACTACTGCCCCAAGTTTATGACGAATACGACCCTGCAAATGAGCACGTAGGTCAGGGTCCTCCTCTTGCCAGACACCTGTTGGAGTTCACCCCTCCCCCCCCCCAGGAAACTCTTCTGACTTTGATTTCATCGGTGAAAAGTGGCTCGCCGAGGGATCCCGCACCTATGAATGTACTGGAAAAGATAGCACCCATAATTGCCCCTACAATTGCGAACATGATTAATGCCTCACTTGCTACAGGAGTAGTTCCCCCCAACTGGAAAGGGGTAATGGGTAGGACGCTGCTGAAGAAACCCAATCTGGACCCGGCGGATCTAGGTAATTACCGCCCCATTTCCCTTCTTCCTGGGATTGCCAAAATCGCCGAAAAATATGTTAACGATACTCTCTGAAAATGTTGTGGAATCCCTTAGTCTGCTACACCCTTCCCAGACAGGATTCCGCCCATGTCAAGTTACTGAGACCACTCTGCTAGTGGTGGTAGAGGAGGGCAGAAAGATCCTGAACTCAGGAGGGTCCGCTGCCATTATCCTCCTTGACCTGAGCGCAATATTCGATACGGTGAACCATCGCATTCTGATTCACCATCTCAGAAACATAGAAATAGCTGCCACCGCACTGCAGTGGCTGCGCTCCTTTCATGAGGGAGGCTCCTTCCAGATTTTTGAAGGTGATTTGAGTTCTAAACCCTTGCCTCTGCTATGTGGTGTCCCTAAGGGCTTATCGTTTAGCCCAACTCTTTTTAATATATATATATGGCCCCTCTGGCGGCAATCGTGGTCCCTTTCGGAATCCATATGGTGACCTACGCCAACGACACCCAATTGGTCGTAGCGCTCAACCAAGCTACGCAACAGTCCAATGTCCTTCAAGCATGCCTAACAATGGTCTCTAAGTGGATGGGTGTGTTCCACCTGCAGCTTAACAGTGAAAAGACTGAGATCATGATCCTGGGCAACCCCTCTAATGTGGCACTAGGGACCATGTGGCCATCATGCATGGGCCCAGCCCCAGTCCCCAAACCTGAAATAAAGAGTCTGGGCTTCTGGTTAGACCAGAATCTGACATTCAAGGTGCCATCAAGGAAGACGGTTGCCACCTGCTTTGGCTTGCTTAGAATGGCCAGAAAAGTACTTCCTCTACTTCCCCCCCCCCCAAGCTAAGAAAGTCCTAGTCCAATCACTCATACCCTCAAGGATAGACTATGGAAATGCACTTTACTTGGGGACCCCGACTGCAGTAATCACACAAAACGCAAACGGTTCAGAACAGTGCAGCTAGACTTCTGATGGGAACACTGAACTGCGAATCAGCCAAACCTGCCCTTTGCTCCCTTCACTGGTTGCCAGTGAAAGAAAGAGTTAGCTTTAAAACCCTCTGTCTCGTCCACAAGTCCCTGCAGGGGAATGGGCCACCTCTAATCTCGACCATGATCCGCCCCTACAAAGCGAGTAGGAAACTCCGCTCGGACAAACTCCACTTAATCGAAGTCCCCAGAATCAAGAGGCCCAGAAGCGGTGGTCGTCTCTTTTCCCTTAATGCAGCTAAACTCTGGAATGCACTACCTCTTCATCTCCGCAGGGAACCCAGCCACCTTGTTTTCCGAAAACAACTGAAAACACTTCTGTTTCCTCAAATCCCTGTCTCTGTTTACTGATCATGCGCAGCGCTGGGAGGCCTCCGGTTAGCCATGCGCTTTACAAATGTCCCTTTCATTTCATTCATTCACTTCATAGTGTGACATTATACAGTGGGAAGCTGATCTGTGTAAAGGACCAATGTGCCACTCAGGACACAATTAGTTATGTGTTATTTTCTTCTACTATTTTGCAGTCATGGTTGCTCATCTGCAGTGCATATGTTTGAGCAGCACAGTCCTCTATTCATGTTGTTTGCATCTGGGTTTCCCTGAGTTGTGCATCTGTGGGTGATGGGTAAGCTGTATGTGTGTTTGCTGAGGTACTGCTACCCTTCCTGAGTGTGATGTTATCTGTGTGCTGTGATGATTTGTGTTGTGGGAGTTCATGGTGTGGCACTCAGATATGTGTGCTACTGGTTTGATTTGGTGTGCACACACTGTTTGGTGTGCATGCAGTGCTGTCAGTGTATGTTGCCTTTTACTTGCCTGGTGTGCATCCCCCTGATGCCCAGCTGAGTTTGCAATGTGATGGATTGGTATTTGCATCTGTTGTGTTTTAGTTGTGTATGTATGCAGTGTTTGGCCTGTGTTGGCTCTTTCTACTGACAGATGCTATGTGTGTGTGATGTTCCATTTGCATGACATTGTGTGTGAGTAGTTTGTGCATTGTGATATATTCAGATGTGTGTTGCAAGTGGAGTGTGCATCACTTGTGTGTCTGTCACATGCAGCAAGGTGGATTCTTGATCATGAGCTTGTTTTGAGTGCACAATCGTGGTTTGTCCTCCCATTTTTGGCCTGTCACTTGTCAGGATTGTGCATATGCATGCTTGTGGTACACTATGACACCATGTTCACTTGATGACTGCTGTCGTGTCTTTGTCTGTGTTAGCTGATTTGTCCCATTGATCCCAGTTAGTGTTCATGATTGTCTTTTGATGATGCAATTCTTGTTTGTTTTGGGGTATGGTGTCTGTGCATTGGTCCTGATTGACAATGTTATGTATTCCTGTTCTGTCTAGGGTCGCATTGCCTTTCCACTGTTTGGCTGCACATGTCTGGGCTTGTTGGACATCTGTGGATGCTGTTTGTGAGCTTTGTGTTTGGCTATTGGTTTTGTGTCAGCATTGGTTCAGGCATCCCTGAGCGCGAGTGTGACATTTGTGGCTGAACCACAGGGAGTGTGATTAGATGTCAGTGAACTCACAGAACATCATTTGCACCATTATGTGTGTTTCTTACAGGTGTTGAGTGCTGCAGGTGTGAGGTGGATAGAGGAGGGGTATGTGTGAAGGTCCTACTTGTGTTTGATAGTCAGAGAGTGTAACAATGAGCCATGTGTGTTGCACTGATGACATACACATGTCAAGTAAGTTGACATAGATGTGTGGCTGCTCACTGTATGACTTCAGACACTACCTATCATTCCTGTGCCTATGCATGGCTTGCCTTGATGTATCCCTGAGTTGTTGCACAGAGGTCACTGTGGTTTAATTCCACTCACTGTGCCACCCATGTTTGATTTGATGGCCTAAGGGTGGTGTGAAATGTTCCTTCTCTTGCATGTGATGTACACATGCTATGTGGCTTGCTCTATGGTTTTCCAGCACTGTCCACTTTACTTTTGGCTGGCCCATTTATTGTCCTCCATTGCTGCTGACCTATGGCATGAGTATGTGGCTGGGTGTCAGTGTGGGGTGTTTCTGAGTGTCTTGACAGGCAGTGTGAACAGTTCAGTGGATGTTCATATGCAGTGTGAGTCTTCATTTTGTAATTATACTCAGTTTACTTCACAGGAGTGGAAGGTAGATGTGAGGAGAAGGGTTGTCCAGACCCCTAGCTTCTGTGTAGGGTGTTCCTCTTCACCCCCACCTTCCCAGTCAATCTCCCTTGTCCTTTGATGTGTGATGTGCAAGGTCTGGCTACACCTGGCAGATTATTTGTACATGGGAGGCATAGGAGGAGCACACGGCATGTGCCCAAATGGGTGTGGGAAGCATAGTGTGGGAAGAGTGAAGGTGGAGCCCTGTGAATCTGGCCAGATTGCCCATGCCTGGCACAGGCCTTGCCTACTAATTGTGCGCAGGTTTTCCCGCACCTTCACCGCTGCAGTGACGTGACCGAGAGATTGCAGTGATTTTGCGGTTAATGGGTGACCCGGGTGTGGAGGGGTGAGTTTCTGACATGTAGGACATGTGTGGGTACACTGGGGAATATGTTCCTGTTCCCACCAGAGTGTCTGATGTGGACAGGAACCGTATGTCAGCACAGGAGTTGTGTGTTGTGGTTGTGTGTGGAGTTGTGCATTTGCGTACCTGCGGCGTTGTCCGTGACGGTTCATTATTTGCTGGTAGTGGATGAGGTACAGCAGCGGAAAGGCTTGAAGAGCTGGTTCCATAGTGGTCAGGACCGAGTGTATGGGGCCAAGAGTCGGGTTTCGCTCTCCGCTGTCATGCTTCCACTGCCTCTGGGTGGGTGGATTCTCCGCTGTAATGGGCTTTTTGTGGCATCGGCATTTGTAAGTTGGCCGGGACGTCATTCCGCATGCGGTGTGTCTCTATTGGCTGCCACATTTCTGGTGGTTCATGTAACTCCACAGCGGACGGAAAATGGGCTATGTTTGCCCATCGTAATATGGCGGGCGTGTGGACCGCCGCTGGAGTGCAGAAAAAGCCATTTTTCGCCAGCACCGCAGATGCGCATCCGTCCGCCATCCTAATGAGCCTCATAGTGTAGTAGAAATGTTTATTGTAAGGAGAGAGGCGGGCGGTAGATAGATGTAAAACATGTGTTTTAGATATTTTTGTTGTGTTAACTAACTATTTCACTCCATTACAGGTTGTAGTAGTAGGCCCACGTCTGGTCTAGTTATATCGAAGAAATGAATGTTTAATAAAGTGAGTAACAATATATATATTATAAAGTTTATTAATCAACAGTGTTTTGAAAGGCAAGCTTCTTTCTTTTTGCGACACGTTTTTTTTTTAAAAAGAAGCTTTTTTCGTCATCGCGGTTAGATGTATTTAGAATATGATTTAAAATTTTTTTATCGAGTTTGGAAAATAGGAGATTGGTTAATTTTATATCCACCTATCTTTTGAATTTGGATTTTGGATGTGCGAATTACCCTTTTTCAAGCTGGATTTTCAGTGATCGATATACAGAACTTGGAATCGAAGAGGGATTGTTTTCCAAATAGATTGGATTGCAACGTTGGAATTTGTTGCGTTTTTTGCCCAAAAAATAGAAAAAAGTCGGGATTTCTTTTCGGGTGCATTTTTTTAGAAATGCACATATTTTTAATAAAGATATCAGCAGCTCTCTACTATTCCAAGGTTCTTTCGTTCCCGCCTGGGTGGTCGTTCCTTTCAGGTGGAGACCCGACTTTTATTACCAATTTAAAAATGTTTGTAAAAAAAACCAATGGAATTAGCGTTCATTTTTTAGGGAAAAACAGGCAAATAAGAAGATAGTGTGGGTTAGAAGTGGAGGACGTGTGCAGGATTATCAAGGTAGTCTGAAGCCACTGTCAACTTAAATTGTTGAATTGCACCCAATAGTATTCCAGTCATTTCCTTTGTTCTTTTAGAAATACGTGGGTTCAGACTACCTGTTAATGATTGCGACATTCTAATTTCTTGGAAACTTTGCTCCGTCCTCAAAATTTCCAAGAAATGATAGAAATTAGGATGAGGTTTGCCAATTGATTTATTGAAGGAGTTGTGCCATCCCTCTATGGCATTGTTTGTTTTTGCTCCTCCCTCTTCACAGGTCAAGTAGCAGTTCCACCACTCCACATGGAAACATGGCTTCCTCCTGCCACCCGACTTGCTTAGATGGACAATCCATGTGGCTTAAAAATAATTTAGAATAGGTGCCAATTTTACTTAATTTGATGTAAAGTATTCAGATTCTGTAATGGAAGTGTAGTACTCATCTACACTGTCAAGAGGAACAAAGTAAAGGACAATTAGTTTTTTTAATTCAAATTGTAGTTTGCTATCTGTTATATAATCCTCATTTAAGGATGTTTTTTGAATTTTTCACCAATATGCCTGTGAAAAGTGGAAAAAACATCCTTGAATTTGAGTATCCGTGTGCAATTTGGTAATAGTATTAATCATAGGTAATTCAATGTCAATTAGTACTTTTCTAGGACGTTTTAGCTTTTATCCTTGACAATAATTCAGTGTATGTTGAGGATTGTTTATCAGGGAGTAATCTGTAAATGAAGGGAACTACTGTGTTGTTAATATATGCGTGAATAGTGTATATTTGGGTGAATGGATGGGGCGTGCATTTAAACGTTCCATCCATCATCCAAATACCACTGTTCTCCAACCGTACAAGGTTATGGGGTGTGCTAATGATTAAAATTCTCTTTTGAGTGTTTTTGTTGTCCTGCAAAAGGAAAGGTTCATTAGAAACAGGTACAGAGAGTTCAAGTGGAATGATTATGTCATAATTGGTTTGGGGTGTTACTCTTTCTTGGTTACGTGCCTGTTTTTGAAATTGAACAATTTGTCGCACATTTGGAATTGTGGGCATACTACTTGCAACATGTGGTGGAATATGTTCGGCTACCTCCCTTAAAACTGCACCACAAGGATCATTGGAGGTGGAATTTGAAGGGAGGAGGAACATGGCGGCAGCAGGCTAGCTGCCGCGGTACTCTGCTCTGAGCTTTCATCAGAGCGCCACGATAACAGCAGTGATTTTGAAATGCTGAGCGTGTGAGTTTTTTCGGTGCTCCCTGGGGGCTGCGCTACGTCGCCTTTCCATGATCTCGATCTTTTTGTATTTCGACAGTTTGGTGCATTGGAGATTTCGCTTGTTCGCTGGCCGTTTAATAGCGGATTGCTCAGACCTGCCCCACGTGCGGCAGCCACAGTCTTCCTTTCCACGCTGCATGTGCCTCATGTGTTTAGAGAAGGGCGTTTCAGTCGCCCTTGAATCCTTCATCGCCTCACGGCCGGTCAGCGCGGCTCCGCCACAGGTGCTGAGCCCGTGGCATTTGGCCGCCCTGGAGCTTCGCCATGGGAGGCGTGTGCGGTATCTGCAGAGGGATCTTTGCGCTGACAGCTCTACCCGACGGAGAGAACCATCAGACATCACAATAGTGAGTGCAACTACCGGGAAAGACGGAAAAGCCCCATTAGCTGCGTTTACAGTATCCGCAGCATCCACGGATCAGGTAAGGGAGGAAGAGGGTGCAGGCGAGGGGGGAGCAGGAGGCGACGAATATTTATTGGCTCCCAATAGCGTGTTATTCTGCCTGGTTCCCTGTCAATTTAGTGAGTGGGGGGGCTGCAGTGGTGTGGTAACCACAGAAGTTCCCTCAGAAGCCATCCTAGAGGGAAATATTTTCAGCAACTCTAGCCTTCACCCTCACCCCAGACAGCCCCCACTCCAATGCCCTAAACTGCTTACACCCATAATTAGTAGGGGGCGGAGGGGGCGGAGGGGCTCCAGAGACTTTAGCAACATCAAGAGAGGTGGTCAGGCGCAAAGCAAGGGGGGAAGACAAGTTAAAGAAAAGGAGGACAGGAACGGACAATCAGCCTCCTCACTGCAAACACTGTAGGCTGTAGTACCCATCCATGCTACCACTCAAGCTTTAACAAGAGCCAGGCACGAGCTGACAATCAAAGTATCTTTTCAAACGGTCTTAACATCGCCCATTAGAAATTCTTCCTACCTCTCCACCGAGGTAAAAGCTAAACGTACTAAGAAGTCCAAAAAAATAGCCAGACCAGTCCTTGACTTCAGTTCTAGGATTACGCCCTCTTTGCGCTCCTACTTTAAAGTCATACCCCAGGTGTTGGATTTGGCCCAGAACAACCTCTCTATAGTATCTACCCCCTCAGATACTTCTACGACTATGTCTGAGTCAACTCAGGGTAATTCCACAGCTATCAGTTTACCTGAGGTACCACACTCTCTCCTTCCAGCGCTTGCAGACTCTACCTTAAGTACTAGCTTTACAGCTAATCCGTTAATGTACAATACATCATCCCAGGATCAACGAGTAATCCTTCCTGCCCTCATTAACCCAGCTGTTGAGGATGCGGACGTGCCTAACCTGGAAATACGCCATGATGATGTCGATCCTGAGTGTGAAGATTCGGGGGGGCAGATTTCAGAGGGGCACTTGATCTTAAAATCTAATGATGAGCAGCAAAATGCTTTTCAGGTTCCTCTTCCTTCGATCTCCGATGCCCTCCCCGCTCCCTTTTCTTCTATCCCTACTGCGGGTGCATCACCTGATCTCTCAGCCTCTTCACTATTGTTGATGTTCTCAAACCTATCTGCCGACATCAAAAGAGGGTTTGAAGAATCTACGATCATTCAGAAAGAGATCCGTTCATACTGTGAGTCCTTAGACAATAAGATAGATGGCCTCCTTACTAGGACTGGTGCACTGGAAGAGACAGTCACGGGGTTGTCTGTAGAAATGGACCACGCAAAGGAGGAGATCGTCAAATTGAAAACTGTGGACTCAGCCTTAACAGACAGGATGGAGGTGTTGGAAAACAAAGCGAGGCGAAACAATATCCGCATCCTGAACGTGCTGGAAGGTCACGAAGGGCAGGATATTAAGTCATATATCATCCAACTTTTAAAGAAGTCTTTCAATTTCGACAACCCTGAAGAGCTACTAGCCACGGACATCCAACGGATCCATAGAGATCCATTCAGGCGCAACCCGCAGAGGAGCAAGCCCCGTAAAATCCTAGTGTATTTCCACACCTATGCCTTAAAGGAATCTATCCTGAATCTGACTCTTAAACAAAAATCACTTACAGGTACTGGTTTTACCTTCCAAGTAAGATCTGACCTGTCTAGGGTTACTCTAGACAGGCAATGGGAGCTGGGCAGGAGAATGGAGGCCTTTAGGAAACTAGGGGCGACAGTGCAGATGAACTTTCCAGCAGCTCTGAAGATAATGTTAAATAACAAGATGCATAACATCCGTTCAGTAGAGGCAACTGATGATTTACTTAGGACCATGGGGGGGGCCACGGGGGGTTCAGACTGATAGCTGGAACGGCTTCTTGGGTGGCTTTTTTTTTTCTTTTTCTAATAAGACCCATTTCATCTCTCTTGATTCCCTTCTCTCCGTCTAAAAGGTAGCCTGGATATGTATAATAACAGATAGTCTACTTAAAGTGAGATTAAAAACAAAAGCATTATAAGGTAGTAAGGTAGCTTGAGTAGTTGGACAAAAAAAAACGATATTTAAAATAGGGGGAAGAAAGAAAAAAGAAGGAAAAGGGGAAACAAGGAAATCGGGAGAGGTGGGAAGGGTATAGCCATAACATTTGAAAAGTCAATAAAGCGAAGAAAAAGGAGAGAAGGAAAGGTGGAAGGAAGGGAAGGTGAAGGAGGGAGGGAGGGGAGAAAAAGAGAAGAAAAACACTATTCTCTTATAAATAAATAAAAGAGAGGACATAAAAGGGAAAAAAATAATAAACAGAGAGTAATAAAAGGAAGAGAAAAAGGGAAAAAGAGATAAAAAATAAAGGGGGTGAAGAGAGAAAAAGGGAAAGGAAAGGGGAGATCAATAGATAAATGAAAGGAAAGGGAAGGAAATAAAAAAGGGGAGGTAAAACAGGAGGAAAATAAAAAAAAATCCATGTTTGGTAACTCTTTCTTTTTTTTTTTTTTTTTTTTTTAGAGTTCCTACTTTACTCTCTTAGGGTGTCTGGGTCTTTGGCTAGTTTCTGCATTTTTTTATTTTTTCCCTCACTGTTCCCACTTCTCCCACTGCTGGGGTTCCAGCTCTCAGCAGTCCGTGAACATTTCAAATTGGACTCCACCAACTAGCAGTGGCGCTCTGTGGAGGCTCGGACAGGGGCAGGGGTACCACTATCCGGACTTGTCCCGGCTAGACTACACAGGGGTTCCTCAGGGGTGGGGGTGGGGCTCTTTGGGGTTATGGGGGTGGGCAAAAATTCACTATAAAGCTCTCCTCATCTTCTGCCAGGCTGATAATCTTTTTCTTTTTACTCTTTAAAGTTAGGACAAGCCATATCTGTGGTTATAGGGGTCACAGGTCATCTTACTTTCCTATCCATCAGTATCTATTGAGAAGGTATGGCTAACTTAAGGATTTTTTCCTGGAATGTTAATGGCCTGCTCACCAAACCCAGAGCAAATAGGATTCTCCAATACCTACGTGACATGGATGCGCAGATCATTCTACTCCAGGAGACACACTTAGTTGCAACGGAGATGCTCGAGATCGTAAATAAAAACAAATGGATAGATCAGTCAGTTTGAACGGCCCAATCTTCTAACACTAGGGGAGTTTCTATTCTCTTTAAAAAGGCGAGCAATGCAAGATTAATCTTGCAGAAAACAGACCCCGCAGGTAGGTGGTTAATTGTCTCAGTGATTATAGGAGGTACATCTCTTACTATAGCCGGTTTTTATGGGCCCAATAGGGACGACCCCTCTGCTCTGGAAGCATTATTTTCTGAACTTCTGCACTTCCCTGAGCCTGTTATTCTAGCAGGGGACTTTAACATCGTGCTTGATCCCTTATGGGATAAAACCCCCTCCAGCCGTCAGCAAGCGTTGTCTCGGTCTAGAGTATTCCTGCTTAAATGCATGGACCAATATGGATATATTGATATCTGGAGAGCAATAGCTGGTCTGAAACCTGGATATTCATTCCGAAATCTTAAATATCGTCATAGTTCCAGGATTGATTTCTTTCTGATTAATAGAGCCCTCCGTGATTCAGTAAAAAATGTCAGCTATCTTCCCTCACATCTGTCAGACCATTCTGCTGTCCTGCTAGAGCTTGTGGACCTGATTCAATCTACGACCAGTTCTTGGTCCTTTGATCGTTCCTTTCTTTCATCACCCGATGATATTACATCTTTGAGACTAGAAACACAGGAATTTCTGCAAGCTAACATCGGCTCAGCCTGTTCCTCTATGGTATGGGACGCTCTGAAGTGTTTCCTGAGAGGGGTTATAAAGAGCAAGACTGTATACCGTAGGAGGCAATATACTCAGGAAGTCTCAAGTATAGAGGCCAACTTGACATCATTACAGAATGAGTTAGATTCCTGCAGTAATGGTCCCAATTCCAATATACTGGCAAATCGTGAGAAGCTTGCTGTACTTAGGAGTGAATTGGCTTCGGTGCTCAATCAGCGCATTCTTCAGAGGTGGGAAGCAAGTAAACTTGCGCATTTTGAATTTGGAGCAGGGGCGGGTAAACTGTTAGCCTGGAAATCTAGATCACGTAATAACATCAACTCTATCATAACCAGTGCTGGGAAGGTATCCTCAGACCTAGAGATAAGATCTGCCTTCAAAAATTTCTTCCAAAACATCTATCAGGAGGATAAAAACATCTCCCCCGAGAAAATAAAAGATTGGCTAAATGGCATTGCGTTACCATCACTATCTTTAGAGCAGAGCTCCTTTCTAGAAAGCGCGATCACTGAAGATGAAGTAGTAGGGGCGATACAAAACTGCAAGGGGTGTAAAGCGGCGGGGCCTGATGGCATGCCCGCCGAGATATATAAACATCTTGTGGTAGAGGTTGCGCCCTTCCTTCCGGTTTTATTCAATCAAATCCTGCAAGAGGGTGTTCTACCACCCTCCTCTTGGAATAATGCCTCCATCACTCTCATCCTTAAGCCAGGTAAAGTCGTAACTGACTGTGGCTCATATCGCCCAATCTCAATACTTAATGCAGACTATAAAATCTTTGCGTCATTGCTTGCCAAGAGATTGGGTCAGGTGGCCCCCTCAGTTCTGCATCTTAACCAGAAAGGCTTTGTTAAGGGTCGCCAGCTCTATGAGCTGACGTATGACCTTATAGGAGCTATTGATATGGCCACAAGTTCATCTACACCTCTGGCTATCCTGACGCTGGATGCCACCAAGGCCTTCGACAGGGTCAACTGGTTGTACCTGTCGGGGGCCTTGGAGAGGTTTGGCGTTGGTGGTGCTTTCCGCAGAGCAGTAGAACTCCTATACCATAACCCCCTTGCATCTGTTTTGGTTAATGGAGGCCTGTCCGATCTTTTTACTATTACAAGAGGAACGCGACAGGGTTGCCCACTCTCTCCGCTGCTTTTCGATATATTTATCAAGCCTTTTGCGCAAAAAATTAGAGAGGATAATAATATCAAATCTTTTAAATATAGGGATTGGGAAAAAAGGGTGTCTTTATATGCCGACGATATTTTGATCATGACATCGGAGATCAGTACGGCATTCCCTGCAATTATTAACTTAGCTCTCGAATTTGGAAGTATCTCAGGATATGAGGTCAATTCTGCCAAAACCGAAATCATGGCATGGAATAGCGACCTTTCAGGATTTAATGAGCAAATGAGCAACAACTTGAGGTATCTGGGTCTGAGAATTATTAAAGATATAAACAAGATCGCCTCTATGAACTTCTCTATTGTTGCTAAAGAATGCCGGAAGTTAATGGGATCTTGGGTCCATCTCCCCCTAACAGTTTTGGGCCGTGCAAACTTAGTAAAGATGTCCATTTTGCCTAAGCTGACCTATATCTTTAACACTATTCCAATATATTTCGAGGCATCGCTTATTAACAAGATGCAGAGCGATATTTCCTCATTTATCTGGAAAAATAAAAACGTGAGGATAGCATGGAAAAAAATCAGACGGCGCAGGGAGAAAGGTGGACTGGCTGGTCCGGACCTCCAGATCTATGCTTGGGCCTTTCAGATGACACATGCTCGAATGTTGCTAAAAATTCCGTCATCCCATGGAATAGGGAATATGTTTTCGGCCTTATTACAGGGTGAAGGAGCTGGGCAGTCAGGTTTTCTATTTAAGTTTGGGGACCCCAAGTTTAAAAAAAAAATCAAACTGAAGGTGCTCCATGGCTTAGCTAAAACCTGGTCTAATCTTAGGGCTGCTATCAAACTAGGGTACTTTTCAAATAGATCTCCAATATGGGACCTTCCAACTCCCCCTGGCTGGGCTAATGACGCCTTGGTAACTCCACTAAAGGATGCCGGTATTCAATCATGGGGCGATCTGTTCCTGGAAGGGTCAATGTTTCCTTGGGAATATCTGGTAAACAAGGTCGGCCCAAACCTTTCTAGATTAAAGTACATACAAATCTCAAGTTGGGCCCAGTCACATCCACCCAGTACCCCTCGGAGTTACAACATGCCCCTAGGAGGAAATAGCCAACTGGTGTCAACATTGCTGGACAGAGCACCTCAACTTAAAGAAGTTTCCCTTTGGTACAATTTAATCTTGGATGAGATAGATGGGGAATTTCTTCTCCCTGATCATCTGTGGGGCACCTTATTGCCAAATGAAAATCTGAATGAACTTTGGCAAGTGTCATGTAACACCATGTGGGACTTGGTCAAGCCTGCCTGGCTCCGCAGAAACCATCTCTTCACTATCCATAGGGCCTATTATTCTCCTCAGAGGCTTTCTAAATTTACTCCGGGTGTTCTGGTGGCATGTCCCCGCTGTGGTTTAGTCGAGGCTTCTGATGCCCACATGTTTTTTGAGTGCCCCCATTTGTCATCTTTTTGGGATTCTATCAGCACTAAACTTTCATCTGCTGTGGGTTTCACAGTTGTTGTGGACCTGCGGTTAGTAATATTTGGGATAGTGGACCAGAAGCGAAGTCCAGCAAAAAATCTTGTGTTCTACTCCATCCTGACGGCTCGAAGAGAAATATGTAAGCGCTGGAAAGTGGCATCTCCACCTTCTCTATATGACTGGCAGTTGTCGACGTTACAAATCTCGAAAATAGATCTCCTCAGGTCCGGCAATTTGAGCAAAAGAGCTTTCTGGCACTTACTTGATTGGTCTCAATAACAGACTGGGTTTTTTTTTTTTTTTTTTCCCAGGTCCTATGATTATGTAGCCATGGTTTATTCTCCCTGCTAAGCCGCATGGCATAGATGCCAACTCTCTCGCGGATTTCAGCTATGGTGGAAGTGGCTTGTGGTTGATGTGTGCTGAGTCCACTACAAGATGTTAAGATTGGTAGGACGTATATGACATAGCTGTGGGGTCATGGTCAGCTTCTATTTACGGTAAGACCTCTCCCAGCTATCCGCTGAGACAGCTTGTCAATGCCCTATATGCCTTTCTTTTCTGTTCTGGCTTACGCAAGTTTCAGCCATGGTGAAGATGAGGAACAAAAAAAAAAAAAAAGGATCATTGGAGGTGGATGCAATAGCTTTAATTTCATTTATTGTTTGTCTAACTTCAATCTCCATTGCAGAGGCAGAGTGGTTATGATCTGTGGTTTTTAAAACAGAGTTACCAAGAGTAACCGCTCTCCCTGTGCAATGGGTTGAATAGTATTGTGCACATCTCCAGTGACACCTGGGCTCAGATAGTCTCTCATACCCACTATGATTCAGCAAACTGTTTCCCAGGCTTGATGCTATGTATTTTGCTTCATTGGAAGACATGTTCTGTTATGGATAGAAAAAAAAAGAATGAAAAAATGTTTGTTTATTATTATTGTTTATGTTTACCTGCTGAGATGAAAAAATATATAGTATCATTTATGCAATTTAAGCAACATTTAAAAGTCTTTGCATTTTTAAAATATATTTACTGCTTTTAACGTGATATACTTCAGAATTAAAGGAAGATTGTTTCTAAAAAAGTTTATTGGGAGCGAAAAATTGTTACGTTGATTTTTAGAGAAATATTTGCAGTGGCTTACCTTTTGAACTGATGTTGTTTGATGCTTTTAAATTGGTGAACTTTTTTTTTTGGTTGTTTCTGTAAGGAAAAGTAAAAAAATTGTTTGTTTAGTCTTACTAAATAGGTTTAGTTTTCGATGTGTGACAGTGAAATGGGAGGTAGGATATTATTGCAGACTCCTGATGCGGGGGAGGGGGACATATATGGGCACGTTTGGTATCGCAGTATTCTGAAGCAACTAAATGGAACTTTTATGGTTTAGCATATAAATGTGCAGGTATGATAGTCAAGATGACCCCGAACACGAAGAGGATGCTTAAATGTGTGTATATTTCATGGTAGAGCCAATGTGTCCCACTGCTAACTGTGTATGTGAACACATGACATCTAAAGTACCACAACTATTGATTAGATGTAACACTAACTGGCTTGTTTTGTTGGTTATGTTGTTATGTAAGTATTTGAAAATGGCAATAAAAAAAAGAAATAGGTTTAGTTTTTTATTTAATTAATTTTACATCGTTTGGTAAAATTAAGTGTGTTAATGTTCGTTTTTTGGGCTTGTGGTTATTTGAAAAATGTACGGAAAAAATGAAAAGATGTATATTTATTTAAAATCTTTGTATTATATATATTTTGTATATGAATTACTTTTTATTAATTTTGAAATGTGTATTTATTATCTCTGCGTTTTATATAATAGATTTATTTGAAAAAAAAGGCATTTTACTGATCACATAAAAAAATACTCGAGTATTGATTGTAGTACTCTAGTATTAATTTTAACGTTCAGTACTTTTTTGTATATAATGTATTACAACAGTAACCGTCTGAAAATCTTTTTGGGTAAAAGGAAATGTTTGTTAGTTTACTATTTCTGATATAAATAGAAAACACGAGTATTAATTTAAGTACCCGGGTATTAATTTTTATGCTCTGGCATTAATTTCAAATACCCATGTTTTAATACACTACCCCACCCAAAACCTCTATTTCCCCTGTATCCTATCCTAGGGGTTTATTATACAAATTAAAACAAAAATTTGTTGTAATAGTATGCGTTGTTCTAGTATGCATTGTAATTGAGCTTTCAATGCATTAATATATTTTTGCATTGTAAGGGTATGCATGGTAAGAACATGGGATGTAATGATACTTACATTGTAAAAACTGCGTTGTAAAAGCATGAGTTTTAATGGATTGCGTTGTAACGTCATATATTCTCGGAGGTTATTAAGTGAGATGGACAAATGGGGCGTATCAGCACGGAATAAACCCAAGTGTGAAGATTAAAGTTTATCTGACTAAAACACGACCAACTTCTAGCAAGACTGTGCCAGTAGCCCCTCCCAATTCCCAAAAATTATTGTAGTATATCTCCAAGTGCCTTGATGGTTAAAGCAGATTGTGCCACTGGGCCGCGAGAAAGCCAACCAACCCCATGTACGGTCAATGTTCAGCGCACTTATAGGTTTCTGGCTTTACAACCAAGAGAGGATTTTCCCACTATGGATGACCCAGTAGCAGATATCCCGCGATCTAGTTTAAATCATCCCATAGCAGTTAGATCAGACGAGGCACAGTTGATGCACTTGAGGGAAGAGCTAGGCTAACTAAGAAAAGCTGGCACCTTCTTCACACAGACATTGACAGAGAAAGTGGACAAATTAACTGCATTACTAGGTAATATTAACAAAAAGGAGAGTACTGGAACACACACACATTACTATAGATGAACCTGTGACATGTGCTCTGAACAATTCAGCTAAAACCGGCAGCGTCGCCCTTCCTTTGCCTCAGCTTACCAATTGCAACTCTACAATCGACCTTAATCTGAGATAAAAAGTGATTCCTTGCCAACTGGGTTTCAAGTAGGTGCCTAGTGCAGCAGAGTTTTTTGGTCACTTTGTGGAGTTCCACATATAGGAAATATGCGAAGTCCAAACAGGCCTAGTTGCAAGCAAAGTAGTGAGGACAAAGGCATCCAGTCTGAACAGGTACTTAGAGATTCCTGTGACGACTCTTTGAAGTCAGGTAGGCAGGACGCTAGATCCCAATTACTGAGGAGAAGAGGGGAAGTCACTTGACCTTGCCACAGAGCAAAACATGTGCTAGTGTCCCCTTGGGAGTTACATTTCTTCTGACAAACATCCCTGAATCGACTCCGGAGTCAATTGAAAAAGAGAATTATTAGTCAAACAAAACCATCCACTGGCTGCCTAAAGTCTGCAACTGTAGATCGGTAAATAGGGCTGCTTTTGTAGCAGTTAGGCGCTACAGCAGTAAACCATGAAAGTTCTGACTACATTGGTGTAAGATTTGTCAATAATAAAATCGATGAAGGCTTAATTGCCCTGGAACACAGATAACCTTTACATAACGCCACTAAAATATGCATTAAAATCAAATCACCCCAGGGTACTCTATTGCGATTGACTAGGGACCTGTTGTTTCCCAAAAAGTGGCATGTGAACTGAGAGTGAGACTGGGCCTTTTCGTCCCAACAGGAACCCTCTTTGAGGGCAGACCATACTGCCATGGCCCGGGAGGGATACCTCTGCCAACTTTATGATGGAGGAGGGCTTTTCCCTCTCCCCTTTCCCACGGACGTGTGGAATAGGGGAATGCGCACACTAGGGTGGCAAGGCTGATTGACAAAGGAGAACCCTGTTTGGAACTCAGGCCTCCTCTGTGGTCTGCGTGAGATAGAGGGACATAAAAAAGAAACCTTTTGGGGTTATCCAAACTGGGTGACGTGTGGAAGGAAAGTACTGTGGTCTCATTTACTGATTTGCCACCTGAATATGAACTGTCAGTGAGTCAATTTATGAGATACCAACAGATGCAATTTATATTGTGTCTGTATGAGGCCGTCCAAGGGGAAATGAAAGAGGAGTCTCCACTGGAATACAGGGTGCTGAGAGCCACCCTACCAGAGCATGAGGTGTCCCGACTCTACTCTACGCTCTTGAGTAACAGCTTTCCATCACTTGAAACTTTGAGAGGGAGATTGGAAAGGGATCTGAGGAAACTTGAGGACGGTGACTGGAGACAGGCGTGTGGGTATCCCAGAGAGGTTGCAGTTTGGGTGGGATTCCATTAGAGCCAATTAAAAATCCTCCACAGGGCATATTACACACGGACCCGACTGTTCCGTATGGGTTGGGCAATAGATGCCCTGACACTCAGTTTGGGCTGACCACATTGGAAAATAAAATTAATTAAAATCATTTTATTGCCATTTTTTTTCTCCATTTTTGCTGCATTCGCCAACTCTCTTCTGCCCTTATGGAGAAATCGCCATCTGGACTCAGACATCCACTATACAGTTTTGTAGGAGTAGCATGATCACCAGTGGCAGCTGCTTTCATTCGAAAATGGTGGGGGTGAATATTCTGACCCACGTACAGGCACTGTAAGAAACCTGCAAAGTTCCCAATCGTGCTCCATTATCAACAGTGTGTATAATAGGGCACACATGAGAGCTCTGGACTTGAGGTTAAAGCTAAACCAATGTGAGTTTCCCACACTGCCTCTAAGTGGACAAAAAGGCAGTTCCTATTCAAAAGAATGTTCTTCTCCGGTCCCGCAGTCCGTAGCTCCAAGTCAGTGCAGGGTCTCAGAGTCAACTCCCCTTACCCATCCAGATGCTGCCATCGTGCTGCTGATAATATTAACCTGCATGAGAGAAGCACTAGGATTGGTTGGAGTGGGCTGGCTCAGCGCTCCTACTGACACTGGAGGTCTGTGCCTGCTCTCGTATCAGCTACCACAGCTCAGGTGGAGAGGTTTAAAGTTCACATGACAGGCTGGCCAGCGCAAGACAGCCAGCCAAAGTGACATGCGCTTTTAAATTGGAGTAGCCACCATTCCTCCCTGTTGTTTTCAATCAGCACTAATGGCCCCGCCCCCCGACACTCAGCTTGAGCTAGCTGCACTGAAAAATAAAATGGTAGTAAAATCCTTCTATTGCCATTTATTTTCCATGTTTGCTGTGCTCGCAAGGGGGGCAGGAGCGGTTGATGCTCCTCTGCTCTGATGGAAGATCTGCTGCTAATGATCACCATTGCCATCAGAAGGTATTGACTTGTTGTATGCAGTATTCGAGGTTAGGGTAACACAAATTACTGAACTCACTGTAGATTTTGGTAACTGTATTGTTGCACAATATTATGTCATCATAGTTCAACCAACAGCCTCAAAGGCTTTGAAATCCTTTTGCCACCCTATGCTGATTAGGAAATGTATATGTTTATTTTATGAATTTCGGCATCCATGAGAGAACCGTCCCTTAGCATTGGTTTGTGACTCACGATTATGCACCACCAAGATAGTAGAGTTTCTTTTTTGATAGCTATATCTTTGATAGTTAACTGGGGCTATTTTTAAAAATCACAATGCAAATTTGGAATTGATATCAATTTACCTAAATGGTGAGTCTGCAAATGTGCTAGTGTTGTAGGGAACTGGTGAAATTGAAAATGATTTTTCTCAGTAACGAGAGCCTTAAAAAAGAGATTTAATATCATTCGTTGCCAAGAAGAGGGAACATATGGTACATTTACCTAGCTATTTCTGCCAGAGCACAATACCAATCTATCTTGACAGAACGTGCTGATCTTTCTAAGCCCAAGTTCCTTTGCATTTTGCAATTGGCCTCATCAATCCTCATTTTGTGAACATGAAATCTATGGATACAATCTCCAGCTTACCAGTATCTGCTATTTGAAAGCTACAGCTGAATACATTACTATCATTCCTGAAAGAAAACATCTAAGACACTTTTGAATGGGTGTCTGCAAAGCCATACAACCACGACAGTGTGAGAAACAACAAAAGACATGTTTCACATAATCATAAATAGAAAAAATGCATTTCGAAAAATGATAAGAGATTCCAGTTGAATGAGTAATCACTTTAGGTAGATCTAGGAAGTGCTGCAACGTTTTCGCATTTGGCTCCCCCATCAGCCAGCATCCTTTTTCACCCTGTTCATTCTACCTATGATTTCTTTACATTTTTGTTCGTGTCTCACAGTCAGTTTTCGGATATTATCTTCAAATATATGCCTGTCCATCCTTTTCAAACATGCCTTCTTCAAATCATAATAAGTTATTCTACCTAAATGATCTGAAATTTTGGAAAGATCTCCTTTTATTCAAACTTGGCAGTCTTTCACCTTATTCTAAACGAGCAGTTGCTGTCTGCTGCCTTCCCTGGCAAATTTTCTTCAGTTTGATTTTTTATTGTTTTCAGTACTTCTAATGCAGCATTTCTTATGTATTATGCGTCTTCTTTGCTTAAAGTGTAAGATCAATTAAAACATTGAGGGCCTTATTCACAAAGGTCAAATTACATGTGTAGATCTACTTTTACACCAAGGTTTAACTGGCCCCTTTTTCGCTTTTCGACGTTTCCTGGTGGAGATTTACACCAAGCTGTGGATTTACATGCTTCCACTGCCTTCAATGAGGGTGTGAAGCCTCCTGCAAATTAAATAACAACTGCAAATACTTTGGGCCTGGTTAGGGGACATGCCAGCCACCAGAATGGAGACCTCTGCCACAGAGGAGTTCTTCACCATATATATGGAGACGTTCAAATGGAAGGGAATAGGCAAATACTATGCACATGACCAAAATCATAGACACCTGGCACCAGGGCCGGACTGGGAACCAAAACCGGCCCAGACAAAGTGCCCCCCCCCCCTCCGGGGGTTGAGGGTGCGGCCGAGCTCTTTGCCAGGGCCGGTTTTCGGACGATTTTGTTACAGGGGCGATGTAACAAAAACGGCCCCCAGGGGCGAAAAACTGGCCCCCACCCGTGCGTCGCACCGGGGGATTGCCCGGTGCCCGCTACGGCCAGTCCGGCCCTGCCTGGCACCCGTTTATGAAGAAAATATAAATGTAGCCCACACCCATGGGGATGACCCCACAGTTTTAATGGTCTCTTGGCCGAATTACATCTATGGCCCGAGCCCTTGACAGTGTGTGGTGACTTTAATTTCATGGTCCACCCTGGGTTTGATTCTTTACATCAATGGCCCGAGCCCTTGACAGTGTGTGGTGCCTTTGATTTCACGGTTCACCCCGGGTTCAATTCTTTACATCTAGGAGTGGGCTATGGTTTTTGAGGAGAAGAAGCACCTAATGGAGGCCCCGAAACTTTTAAAGCATTCTTATGCCCTTGTAGATGTCTGGGGAAGCTCTCGCCCCAGGGAGTTTGGGGTTACCTTCTAATTGGCCCCTTAAAACTCACTTTCGTGGATCAAAATGTTCCTTGCTAGCCACTCTTTGCTATCACTTCTTAATTTCAGCTGAACCCGAGAGTGATCTCTGACCATAATTGACTGTCTCTGTTTCTTCGAGTGGAGCAATCCTCTCAACTCTATTGGTCCTGTACGAGGACCTTTGACAGGAGACTTCTTCTTGATGATGGATACATCCATTCCATGAATAGGGAATTGAGGGATTATCTGGAGCTAAACATTGACTTGGCTCCTACTCTATCGGTATGCGACACGCTCAAAGCCTTTTGAAGAGGTCACACTCTGAAATAATCTTCATATCAGCGGAAGGAGCAGGGAAAGGCAGAGGCTCATATCTGTTCTTCACTTTATTCTATTGATCATCATTTGGCACAGAGTGTAAATCAATCAGGATTGGAGGATGTTATCATTATTTTTAGATCAATTTGAAATCGCTCAGGGCACCCGCAATCAAGAGATTATGGGACAGGTTGGTTAAGAAGACCTGAGCTAAGCACCTAACTACCTTCGAGAATAAAGAAGAGATGTGTGAATACTCTCCTTTAGGGTAAGGATAGAGCTAGTGCTAATATAATTCAGAAAGTCTTTAACGATAAGGGAGAGCAAGTTAGTGATCACAAGCTTATACGGGAAGAATTCTGCTGGTTCGACCAGAGGCTCTACCATGAGGATGGGGTTGCAGCCATAGACTCTAGAGATCAATTTACTGGAATGTAACATAAACTCACTGGACTACAGCGGTCCAGCTGGAGGTTCCAATTACTCTGCTCGAAGTTGAGGTCACAGTCAGGCAACTGCGAAGGAGGAAAGCCTATGGTCAGGACCAAACCACATTTGAATTTTATGTAATGTTTTTGCATGTTCTGCCACCTCTCTACAGTGATCTCTTTAATTCCTTCAAGTCTGCTGGACAGGTCCTTGAGACTTGAGCAGAGACTAACATTGTTATCTTCCCCAAGAAGTGGAAAGACCCCTTGCTGTGTGGCTCCTATTGCCCAATTTCTGTGATTAATGCCGACTCCAAGATCTATACCAGGTTTTGGCTAACGGATTATCCTCAGTGATCTCTTGTTTGGTTGATGAGAATCAGCATGGGTTTAGATGGAGAAGTGTGGCTCAATGGTTAGAGCGGCAGACCCTGATGCAGAGGTCTGGCCCGGACCAGGGTTCAATTCCCGCCTCGGTGGGTCTTGGGCTCAATTTTCCCGGACCCGATAATTCTTGCCTCGGTGCCTATTCTAATCATGGGTGCAACTCTGGGCAATAGCTTGCTTAATCTCCACAACAGCCCCAACAGCGCTAAGATGCCTGGCTTCACCTTGGGGGTGCCCAGGAGTAGGCACTTCACAGGGAAAGGCCAGGAAGGGTTCCACGGCGGTATGTGCACAGCGCCTGAGATACCCTTTCGGGGGTGTGCGGAGCGCTATATAAATTCAATACATTTACATTTACATTTATACTGGGACGAGACACCACCTCATAGGTTAATATGGCCATTGCTGCTTTGGATGTTGGGTCAGTGGATGGGGGCCCGGTCGGAATGATAATGCTTGATGCAGAAACAGCATTTGACCGGGTCTCCAGGAAGTTTCTCTCACCAACTATGGGTGCTTCTGGATTTGGCCCCCGGTTTATAAGCCGGGTTCAGTAATTATATAAAGACCTGAAGGCCAGGGTCCTTTGCTATGGTTCTCTCTCAGGGTCCATAACCATCACTGGGGCGCCCAACCTGGGTGTCCTCTCTCACCTCAGCTGTTCTCGCTCTATATTGAGCCTCACATCCATGCTTTGAAAATGGCCACGACATTCGCCCACTGCAAAACACACGCTGGAGCTTAAGGTTCTAGCCTATGCGGATGACATGGCCATTCTGATTCCCACACCGGCTATCGCTTTATCGGCAATAGATACAATAGCAAGGGAATTTGGCTTTGGTTTGCTGCATAAGCTCAACAGCGATAAGACTCAGGTCTTGACTACTGCTTCTGGTCCAGGTCAAAAGCAACATATCTCGGTGCAGGTATAATTTCGGTCAAACCTTCTTGATGACAGTTGAGATCTTTAATAAATGGAATAAGCTTACACTTGGGGTTATTTGAGAGGCATAACCCTATTAAAAGAATTATCTTACCTCCTTACTTATATCTTTTCAGATGCATACCTCTCTATCTTCCCAAAGACTTATTTTGGTAAGATCAAGGCAAACATTTATCTGGAGCTATAAGAAGCCTATGTCCAGTATACAGATTCTCCAGTGGTTGCAGGAGAGAGGGGGTCTTTCCCTACCAAGCTTGAGGGGTTACTATCTGGCCGCAATTATGTCATGATTAATTAATGTCCTTGGTAGGGAGCCGTGGCCTCTGGGGTGCAAGGTTCCAAAGTATCTACAGTGGGGTGAGGCTATTGTGGACCGCACTGGCAGCATCGACACATCCTATTTCAAAAGGACTAGGTTTAAGACCTGAGAATGTTTAATTCTATTAGGCCTTATTTCAGAAAGATGCTACCAGAAACCACTGTTTATAACATATACACCTACTTGGGTTATAATCCTAATTTGCCGTTAAAGTAAATGTCAGGGTTCAACAAACAAAGGTATATATATATATATATATATATATATATGATCCAACAAACGCCCGAAGCATTGAAGACGCACACAACAGGTGATGTTAACCTCACGGTTATATTCTTTACAGCGGCAACCAGCATCCTCATTACAGTGATAAAATTCATCTTGCCTGACGCGTTTCGAGGCTGAGAGCCTCTTATTCATAGGCAGCTGGTAATGCGCGTCGGTGGCTCTAATTGGTTGATTTAGTCCATTATTTTCACCCTCAGTGGGCCGCGCTTAGTGCGTACATCTTTGCATGTTGGGACATGTAGTTCATGTATTAGACCATAATATTACCCTCAGTGGGTTCCACCGCATTCCATCATTAAAGCATTTTATAAACCCTTGTGGGCATCTTGAATGAGCCGCTGGCCGAATTCGCCACATCTCCTGTGCTGCACAAGGGGGCGAAGACATAGTTCCTCACCACACAGCCTCGCTGATTCTCACGATGGTGCAGTCTTCCACGGCAGGGCCGCCGTGTTCATAGATTATCCAACAAACGCCCGAAGCATTGAAGACGCACACAACAGGTGATGTTAACCTCACGGTTATATTCTTTACAACGGCAACCAGCATCCTCATTACAGTGATAAAATTCATCTTGCCTGACGTGTTTCGAGGCTGAGAGCCTCTTATTCATAGGCAGCTGGTAATGCGTGTCGGTGGCTCTAATTAGTTGATTTAGTCCATTATTTTCACCCTCAGTGGGCCGCGCTTAGTGCGTACATCTTTGCATGTTGGGACATGTAGTTCATGTATTAGAGCATAATATTACCCTCAGTGGGTTCCGCCGCATTCCATCATTAAAGCATTTTATAAACCCTTGTGGGCATCTTGAATGAGCTGCTGGCCGAATTCGCCACATCTCCTGTGCTGCACAAGGGGGCGAAGACACAGTTCCTCACCACACAGCCTCGCTGATTCTCACAATGGTGCAGTCTTCCACGGCAGGGCCGCCGTGTTCATAGATTATCCAACAAACGCCCGAAGCATTGAAGACGCACACAACAGGTGATGTTAACCTCACGGTTATATTCTTTACAACGGCAACCAGCATCCTCATTACAGTGATAAAATTCATCTTGCCTGACGCGTTTCGAGGCTGAGAGCCTCTTATTCATAGGCAGCTGGTAATGCGTGTCGGTGGCTCTAATTGGTTGATTTAGTAAATTATTTTCACCCTCAGTGGGCCGCGCTTAGTGCGTACATCTTTGCATGTTGGGACATGTAGTTCATGTATTAGAGCATAATATTACCCTCAGTGGGTTCCGCCGCATTCCATCATTAAAGTATTTTATAAACCCTTGTGGGCATCTTGAATGAGCCGCTGGCCGAATTCGCCACATCTCCTGTGCTGCACAAGGGGGCGAAGACACAGTTCCTCACCACACAGCCTCGCTGATTCTCACAATGGTGCAGTCTTCCACGGCAGGGCAGCCGTGTTCATAGATTATCCAACAAACGCCCGAAGCATTGAAGACGCACACAACAGGTGATGTTAACCTCACGGTTATATTCTTTACAACGGCAACCAGGATCCTCATTACAGTGATAAAATTCATCTTGCCTGACGCGTTTCGAGGCTGAGAGCCTCTTATTCATAGGCAGCTGGTAATGCGCGTCGGTGGCTCTAATTTGTTGATTTAGGCCATTATTTTCACCTTCAGTGGGCCGCGCTTAGTGCGTACATCTTTGCATGTTGGGACATGTAGTTCATGTATTCGGGCGTTTGTTGGATAATATATATATATATATGAAACAATTCACCTCGTTCTTTCAAAATGAGATGGAATCAGTACTGCTGTGGATCTTTATTTTCACTTTGATTTATCAAATTGTGAGCAACACAATCCTATATATATTAAATTTTTGTCCTTCACCAAAGCGGTCCTAAACAGCCCACCAGCGTCAGGGATGGACCAAGACACGGAATTATCAATCACCAAAGAAGATTAAGTCTCACTACAGGAAGGTTTATTGGTGGTCACATATTCCACCACCAGACCACCACCAATGTGTTTCGACAAATAATAGTCTTGTTCATGGTCCTGCTCCACCTCAACTGCAGAAATTATTTTATAGGCCAAGCTAATGCCTCCCCTTAAGTGGGCCGCTCATCAGGGAATCCAAGAAACTGCTCGAGGAGCAGCAGATATCATCCATCTTCAGACTACCAAGGATAAAAGAATCCAGCACAGGGAGGTAATATCTTTGCTGCAGAGTTTGTTGGGAGAGAAGAGTACCATCCTCATATAATTGCCCCTATGTAAGAAGTTTAGAACCCTCCCAATAAAATGATTTCTGCATTGAGGTGGAGCAGGACCGTAAATAAGACTATTGGTAAAGGTTTCTGCCATGTTGGACTCAGGCAGAGATGGCCACTGTGGGATTGCTTTCAGTAGGGCACACATGAAGCACTGCAAAAGTTGGTAGGGTTACCGCTGGGAACCTTTTTCTATTGGTTAGGGAAGGCCCAGGAGTCAACCCCACCCACAGACTAGTACCAGGCACAAATGTGGCACCCTTGGGAACTCTCTTAAGAACTCTAAGAGAGAAGAGGAACTGCACTTGCTGTTGAGACCACCAATGAGACCTGAAGGACTGGACATGCTTCCACCCAGGACGAAGCCGTGAACTCCAAAGGTGAGTTGGTTGACCTCCTGTAAAGCTACAGGAACACAACAAGCTGCTAGAAGCCTTTTTGCTGAAGAGCCCAGCTGAGTACTTTCAACTGGACCTGCCATGGACCTTGCTGATGGCTTCTGCTGAAGTGAGTCTTGACTGTTCATAAGGTTCCAGGACCCTTGGCTGTGTCAAAGTGTACGCCTCCTAACATCCTGAAAAACCTGTGGCTTAGGAGTTTTCTGGATGCAAAGACCTTGGGAGCACTGGGTCCTTCGACGTTTTACTTTAACTAGAAGACTGAAGAAATCTCCCTTGGGGTCAAGGAGTGACTCCCCTGCTTGGCAGGCACCAAAGAAGCAACTGACCGGTCTGCAGTGCTGAAGCTCCCGACAGATGCCGAAGTCTTTGCATCACCAGAGGTAGATTTCCAGACTT